>NC_029773.3:13268427-13288107 GCF_000817695.3 Arachis duranensis | reverse complement strand
CTAATTCAGTTTTTGAGGGTTATTGAGAGTGATAGAGAGTAGCCACAAAGAGAGAAAGAAAGGGAAAAACAGAATTCCCGTTTTTGTCCAAAGCAGCAAATTTCAAATGGCAGTTTCTCAGTTGTTCACCGTTGGATCGGCTTGAAATTTAAACTGCATGTTCCTATCATTTTGTTCTTCATTCTGATCGGTGGAGATGTTGATTGGAGGTTTGCAGTAGGAGAAATTGGCTTCGCAAGAGAGAAATTAGGTTTTCCGTTTTTACACAGAGCAGCAATCTTGGAACGACAGTTTCTCATTCTTTCACCGTTGGATCGACGTGAAATTTGGACTGTAGATTCTTCACATCTTGTTCTTCATTATGAACGGTGGAGATTTTAATTGGAGGTCTGCAGAGGTAGAAATTGGCTTCGACATCAGCTCTGTTTTTTAGGTATATTTCATCTTCTTGCTTCTTATTTGTGAGCTTTGGTGCTTTGATGTTTTGGCTGGTTATATGCACATTTTTGTGCTTTGTTTGAGACTCTCTTGTACCTCATTTGATTATAGTGGAGCTATTTCATTGGTCTGGACGACCCGTGGTTTTTACCTCTCACGTTGAGGGGGTTTTCCACGTTAAAATCTCGGTGTGTTCTTGTTATTGCTTTACTTGCTATATTTGCTTGTTATAGTTGCTGCCATATTGTGTTGTGAGTGCTTCCATATTGTTCTTGTGTTGGATATTGTTGTCGTTTCCGCTGCTAGACTCTTTCACTATTTTGTCTAATTTTAGTGACTTAATAGCTTGTACTTATCTCTAATGCTAATAATATATTAATGATTCCTGTTCAGCTTATTTTATGGGCAGGCATTTTCATTTGTCGTTTAGTGCATTTGACGAGGTTGTAGATATTATGTGTCGTTCCTTTATTCTTACGTATGGTACAATATAATTTTTTCCTAATTGAGGGACAAATCTTATAACATACTAAAAATACTATACTTTTGTCTAAGCGTGTACGATCCTAAAAAAAAGTCCGAACAATTTGGGTGAATTTTGATCCGAATTAGAAATGGCTCAGCAAGATTTAAAAAAAAAATTACAACCCAATAAAATAATTCAAAGATAAAGTATTATTTTAGTTTTTAATATTTAGATTAAATTTTAATTTTATTTTAAAGATTTTAAATATTTTATTTTTATTTCATAAAATTTTAAATATATTTAATATAATTCTATTGTTAAATTTGATATTAATAGTTAATCAAATGAGTAACTTTAACGTTAATAATGTTCAATATAATCCTTTTTATAACACTTTTTCTTCTTAATTTTCTTTTCTTTTACAAAATTCAAAATTTTAACAATCAATCATCAACTTTCAAAATAAAAAAAAAATTATATTAGTGATCGTTGATGAATCAATTTTATTTACATAATAAAATTGAATGTTATTGACTCTTCAATATGCGAATTGCTTGCATCATATTTAATAGTGGAGCTACATTGAACTCATTTAAAATTTTTTTAGAATTAAAATAAAATGTTCAAAAAAAATTTTAACTAAAATAAGACGTTTAAAATATTAAAAATTAAATTAAAATTTATCCTAAAACTAAGACTAAAATATTATTTTACCCAACAATTCAATTAGATTTAGGCCAAAGCTCGAGTCACTCCAATTTAACCAGATTGAATAGAAGAGAGTGTGTGTATTACACCTTAGGGGAGAACAACATTTATAGGTAGAAACTAGAAACTAATCAAAGAGAAGTTTAAGAAAGGTCAAGAATGAATCTTGAGCATTACTAATTATCTATAACAGAAAATGTACACTTGTAGCATAACTAATTGGAGATGGTTATTTTTTCTTTATATCTTCTCTCAAACTCAAGAGAGGTTTTGGAATTGCTCTTTACTTACTATAAGAAGTATAATTTATTGAAATTAAAATATTCAATTTTTTAATTTGTTTCAAATTTAACATTTTATTCCCGAATATATATAAGGCATTTGAGATACTCATGTCCAAAGAATTTTTATATCCAAAAAATAAACAAATTAGGTTTTATTTGTCATTTTTTTTACAATTGCTGCGTATATTATGCTTACGTATATTCCTAAAAAATAAATTACATGAAACAAAGCTCACTTAATAATTGTGTATTCAAGTAAAATGAAAAGGAAAAATGAACGAAGAGAAGGCTGATAATTTTGTATATGATTTTCAAAATGCTGAATTTTTTGAAAATGAGCTATACATTATCAATTTCAAGAATATGGGTCTAAATTTTTGTTTTTAGGCTGAAAAAAGTAATTATTTTTGTCCTCTTTTACAAGTCCCAAAAACACATTGTTTTGGCTTTTTCTATTTTTCACAGGTTACAAAAAATAGTATACAATTTATTTTGCGATTATGACTTCTCTCTTAACTTTTTACAAGTTGTAGAGAGTACTATATTAATATAAGTATATATCCACTGGATTTTTTATTTAAATAAATATTTTATTTATTAAAATAAATAATTATAAAAATTATTATAAAAATACGTTTTTAGCTTTATTTCGTTTATACTGTAAACAAGATAATTATGAATATAAACGAAATAAGACTGTGGGACATATTTTCGTAATAATTTTTATAATTATTTATTTCAGTAAATAAAATATTTATTTGATTTATTTAAATAAAAAATCCCATATTCACTAGATCCCTAGTATGTAATTTATTATTATTTGGGCATGGATGACACGAGGACTTTACAATGCTCAAGGTTTCATAGACCGTTGCTATATCCCTATAAAGTTAATCAAACCACTTTTTTGAACTTTTAACATACATGACCATTTGAAGATGAAACAATATAAAAAAAATTCATAATTATTGATTCAAATTAAACCTAATTAATCCATTAGCCCAGCATGAGCGAAATTGTATCTGGACACACATAGATGCGTGCGTTGCCTCTAATGACCTATATATGTTAATTGCTACCAAATATAATTCATGCCTCAACATTTGTATGTGTGAACCCATTGTATTACAAAATAAATTAGAAATAACTTGTGTCTCTATGTGGCTGCTATATATATTAAGCAATTGATTGATCAATACAACGAACCTTTTTGACTCTTCTCACTAGTTATTTAATAATACATTAGAATTTATGAAAGTCCAAAAAGGTACAAACTAACAACCTTATATTATGGAGGCTATTCATTCCTTCAATTCCTCTTATACCTTGATTTACTAGTAAATATGTTGATTTATAATCATAATTTGAAGGAAGAAGAGCATGTGACTTGCCAAGAGAAGAAACTGAGAGTTATAGGCATATCAAGGAGAAGCTATCTCGATATATACACATGTAAGTACTAAATAACCTATCTACATAATTTAAACATAAAAACAATCAAATACATACCCTTTGCAGATTCACATTAATTACTATTGTTGTGGGTTTTTTATTTTGCTTTTTTTTTGTTACTCATAATGTTTCCCAATTTGAGAAACTATGGTAATCTGAATTTTATTTAGAAGTTTATTGTTAGTCAATAAATTAATGTATACATAAGATGAGATTTGATCCATTCTCCAACACTTGATTAATGACCAACCCTAGTTTTTTTTTTTTTGTTCTTTAAATTTCACATTTACAACTTGAAATAATTAAATTCGTAACCATTCATTGCGATTTATTATAGCCTATATATTGGGACCAAAATGCAACAACCTTATCGTAGTTTTATTGCCATTAAAATAAAGACATAATGCAATTAAAGTGTGAAATATATTTGATAAACATGAATACTATATCAAATTTAAACATTGATTTTATTTAGTGCCTTAAGAACTAGTTGACTGGAAATCTATGATGTATGACATAGACACCGGATACAATACGATATGGGATATGCTGACACGCAAATTTTAAAATCTTATAAGACATGAAGACACACATATATAAAATATAAAGTATTTTTTGGATAAATCGTAACGATATTTTAATATTTTATTGATATTAAAATATAAATTAACTTTTTTAATTATTTTTAATGTCTTATTTTAATTATATCAGGTATTTAAAATTATTTTTTATTTTAATATATAATAATATATACTATATCTAAATTTATTTCAAAAATATATGTTAAGAATAAGACTGGACACACTGACATGTGATAGTATTTTGGTGTGTCCAAACGTGTCTGAAAAAAAATTATTATTTTTTATTAAGACACGGTTGGACACAGCAGACACGCATTGTATCGGATGAATATCAATAAATATCATGTCAAAAATATGTCCGACATGCGAATACAATAACTCAACAAAATACCCGCTTGATAGCTTGAAATAAACCGTGTTCGTACAAAAGTAACAAATGCTTACATTATTATAAAGAGTAAGCATACAAAATATAATTATTTGGGTCGCCATTTCCGTCACCTTATTTTTTTTTTACCAATAAAAAAAGATATCATTACAATAAGTATCAAATTTTAGATTTTTTTTATTATAGACACTCATAATATATTATAAAATTATTCATCTCAAATATTTAAAATGTCAAATAAAGATATATAAATAATTATACGTCTAATAAATACGATATATTTTTTTTTTAACTTAAGATACACCCATGAAAACGATGTTTTTTGAAAGATACAACTGGTGGGAATAATAAGTAAGTCCATGGAATAATGGCTTTTGCAGTTGAATGTGAAACAAAAACCGATTTTTAGAGCAGTTATGCTATATTTTATATTAATTGATCGAAAATAATTAGAATTAATTTGAATAAGCCTAATTCATCCAAAAGTTAATTCAAGGGGGGCGAGAGATATCTATAAACATTTTAAAAGTATATCCGTGAGATTTGATATAAGAATAAAACAATACGTGACTTTCATTTCTCTTTATTATATATATGACCTCTGTTTAATTTCCAGGTTTATATTGAAGATAGATTCTATCTATTTTATTTTTTAGTTTTTTATTTCAAATTTAGAAATAATTATATTTATAATTTCATCAAGTAGTAAAATCAGGCTTTCGGTCAACATAATTGAATGATTCTTTTGCTAAATATAATTGAAGTTCCCACATAAGCATGTATCATTGGATTGAGAAGATAAAGTAATAAACACGATGAGTAGGGTTTATTGTTAAATAAGCCAAAACAAAAACGGTACCCCTTATTTGAAAAAGAAAAAAAAAAAGGTAGGCCGTCATAGAAAACACCAACTATATATATTATTCCCTTCGCAGTCTTACTTTTAATAGCAACAAAATTTCAACTTATTACATTCTATTTTATTTTATTTTTTTTGGTGACTACATTCTATTTTATTTAACTACATAAATAAGAAATATTAAAAGGTTTAGTGTAAAATAACATAAAAATTAAAAAATAACAAAAATTAAACACATATATTATTAAATGCAAAAAAAAAAAAAGAGACATTATATCAAACCTTCCACTGATGATAGCCAATGATTTTTTATCTTTGCTTTCATTGTGTTTGTTATAATCTCTCCAATTTTCTGTGAAATACTGAAATCTAATCCAATTAGCTTTGCCCACGGAATCATGGAGAGAAATTAGAGCAACATTATTATATGGCTTTATAAAATTAAATAATAAAAATTATAATGATATATTATATTGTTTCTCCTATACCTACCAAACCTCAACTCTCTCTACCTCCTCTTTTTCTTTCTTGCTGCTTTCTCTTGTCAAGCCCTCATCTATGTCTTTCTCCCTCAAAATAAAAGGTTTTATTTATTTATTTATTATTTCTCTCATTGCTAAATGAAATTATTGTTGTGGGTTTATAACGTTTCAAGGTTGTGGGGCTGAAGAAAATGATTGATTTCAGGGGAAGTTGCACAACCAAACAGTGCTGAATTAAGAGGTAGGTTCAACATAGCTTTCCTTATTAATTTCTTGTTTGTCCTAGAAAATATTTTAGAGCGAAGATTATTACTTTATGAATATTGCATTGTTTTTTATTGGGTGAAGATGTTTGTCCAATTGATTATTCAAACGAGAATCAATGAATTGAACTTGGGTTGGTGGTATATATATATACAGTTGTTTGCGTATATAGAAGGTTAGTTGATCCTAATTGATATTATATATTGTTCATCATCAATTCAATTTTTTCTTGTATATTTGGACGAGTAATTTACTTATCCAATTATTCACCAGTTTTTTCTATCTATTCATTGTTGGATTTGCATCTGAATTTGAATTTGAATTTCTAATATACATTTAGTTTCTTGCTACATGTACTGAAATAAAATAAAAAAAGACTGTGATGTTATAATGGTAAATTTATACAGATAATCTCTATTCAAATTGATCATAGTTGTATTTATGCCCTTAATTAATGGAGACTTTATTCCCATCATTGGAGAAGAGAAATTGAGAGTTTGATATGAATATTCATATATGAACTTGAATATTTTTCTTTTTTAATGTTTGCAAGAGATATTGAGAACCTTTTATAGAGAGGAATGTGCAAAACTTGTTATAACTAATTTCCTAACAAACAATAACTAACTTTCTGTTTTTATTACTTCACCCTTTCCTTACCATATTAGCATAGTCATTTTTTTTTCTTTTAATGTAATTGTTAAAGGTTTGATTCTCAAAGAGAGAAGCAATGGTGAGTAGTACATAGATGGTCCTTGCCACTTACATAGATATGTTTTACTTTTGATGGAAAAATGTATTTGAGTAATTTGATTTGTTTATTACATCAACAAAACTTCTTTCGAATATTGATTTATGTTTCTTAATTCTGTTGTGTCATTGGTGATGGTTACAACATGACGAGTTGATTTTGATTTGATTTTGTTAGAGTTCATGTGTGGACAATTAGTATTTTTGTTCAAAAATTTTTTTGTCTCTATTTGTTATGAAATTATTTTTTAAAAAAATTTAAGTTGTTTAGAAAAAGGCACACGAATGGTTATATATCTAATATGCTCTTTTAAATAAGAACTTTTTTTTGAATTCGCTTAAATCTTTGTATAAATTTTTTTTATTTGTTTTATGTTTTTTTTTTGAGATAACAATCAAAGATCGAAATCTAAATTTCTTAGATATAAAAAAAACTCTAATTCTAATATCATAAAATTACTTATCCTAAAAATTTAAATTAATATATAAAAAGAGACAATTTAAATTAATATATAAAAAGAGATAGATAAATAATTATCTCTATTAATAAAGACGGTAAGTTTAACTTAGTGATAGTTGATGTTACTTTATTTTGTGTGTGATACCTCACCGTTTGTTGATTTTTATTGCGTAAATTTTGATGATGTTTGAATGTTGCTTTTTAGATATAAATATAGAGAAAATGAGTATATAAACATATCATAAGAGTAATTTATTTTTTATTTTAGAGATAATTAGGTAGAATTCACTAATATTTTTTATTAATATCTAATATTTGAATTAAACATCAAAACGATCCTTAAACCTTTTTATTGTTTAAAATCGTCCATGACATTTACAAATTGGTCTTTAAATTTTTATTTCTAATGATACCTTCATCATTCTTTCATAATTCCACATCATTTCTTCATTTTGAGAAATAAAAAATGTTGATTACTATTTTAATTTTCAACTCAAACATTAAAGACTTTACAATATTTTTTTCATATATTTTAAGAGTTTTCAATAATTCTTTTGTTTCTTCTCTCATTTAAGAGGCAAGTACTAAAGTGGTACATTATTCTTTAATAAGTAATGAAATAAACTGTTTCTAATTAATAATAGGGTTTATTTTGAGGGATTTAGTAGGAATCAATAATTTCTTGAGTATCTGATCTATCCTAATTATCTATGTTTCTAAGAATAAATTTCCTAAGGATAGATACATTTGTGAATAGGATTCTTAGAAGAAAATGGATTTTAAAAAAATCTTTAAAGAATAAAATGGACTCCACTTTACTTGTTGTCTTAATTGTCACTACAGATATACATTTTGTCAAATTTTGTCAACTTTAATTTTATTATTCTTGAACACTTTTCTGGTCATTGTGATTGTAAAGTCCCCATTTTCTTTTGATTGATTATTACCAACAGGAGATGTAGTGGGGAAGAATGAGAGTCAAGATATGTAAAACAATTTACAAAATGTCACAATCTTTTACCAATCAAGATGTTAGATACAAACCCTAGTTTGGACTAATTTGTGAAATTTCAAGATAAGAAGAAAATGTAGCTACTCATTCCCCTTTTCTGTTGAGATATGCCATTGAACATACGTTACTAGCAGTAAGAATCAAAACTGAATTTTATTGGCAGCATTTTATTCCATGATAATTAGTTGATCAAATAGAAGAATATCATCTCTTCTTGGGTTGCATTTGGGGATTGAGGTCTAAAAGAAAAAAAAAATATATATATATATATATATATTTTTAATGAAGATATCTAAACTCGCAAGCACACACCAATATTACAAAACCAAATAAAGGAGAAAATAATAGAACTACAAACAAACAAAGAAGAAGAAAAGAAATTAAATCTAAGTGAAATTAAACAAGATTTAATTGAAGTAATAACTAGGACTTTCACCTTGATTATTATTATTATTATCCGAAATACTTAGGAGTTGCTCAAGATATTCAACTCCCAAGTCCTCTAACACCATCACACTACTACTTGATGATGATGATGATGATGATGATGATGATGATGATGATGATGATGATGATGATGATGATTCTTCACTTTTCCCTTTACACTTTGCATTTTGAGTAGTATCATTTTCCTTTGATGATGACAATTTTCTTCTCATGTAGTTTCTCTCTTTGAGTGCAAGTTATACTCAATTCCTTGCAAGGAATCTTTGACCTTTTGGACTGGAAAATTGAGAACAGCATTGTAACCTCTCATGGCAAATGCAGCTTGATCATAAGCCAAAGCAGCATCTTCAGCACAAATCAAAGGTTCCAAGCCAAACCCTTGTTCCATTTCTTGTTGTGTCTCGAATTTCGGCTGCGAATTTCCCCCATGGCCTTTTTCTTACACCTATGTACCTTCCTTTTTCACCATGATGATGAACATCTTCATCTTCTTCTTCATGCTTCTTGTTCTTCACATTTTTCTCCTTGTATTTGTTGTTGTTACCTATTTTTGGGACTTGTTGTGAATGCATGGAGAAGTCGATCATATCAAAAGAAGGAGAATCATCAACATTGTTGTTGGAAAATGTTTGGAAGGAAAAATATGGTGATGATGATGTTTTCCAATCTTGGATCTCAAAGAAATTAGGGGAACTCATTTTTGTCAACTATGAGTATTTTTTGTTGCTTGAATCCTATGAAGCTATATATTGACCCTAGGTAGCTGTAACCCTATTATTTATATAGGTCTTGGATCCCATCCAAATGTTTCTTTAGTATTATGAGTTTGGGGAATCTATCAATTGAAGTCATATGATTAATTAAGATTGCATTGCTACAAATGAAATCCAAGAAAGACTTCGTTTGTCTTATTAGATTATAGATTGTAAAATAATGATTCATGTTACCACTTGCTTGCCCATACATTCATGCATGTGAATTTCAGTAATTGTTGTACTAAGGAATTTATTTTTTTTTTTTAGGTTCATTCACAAATAGTAATAAAAATTCCTCTAGAAAGTCAATTTTTTCTAGACAATATGAACTTTTTTTAATCTTAAATTTTTAATTTTTAAATTCTATACTATATTCTAATTCTAAATTTTAAATTCTCTAATAAAAATTTAATGTACAATTAGCAGTGAAATTAATTTTTTTAATTCTTTAGTGTACTAATTCCAAATATCAGAAATCAACTAATGATTTTATTAAAAATCAAGGATTTAAATAAAATAAAAAGTTAAAGAAGTCAAATACAATGAAATAAACATAAAATAAATTAAATCCCTAAACCCTACGAATAATCGTCGCCTTCTCCCATGCTGAGACGGCAAACTAAGTGTTGATGTTGGTGCCTCTCCAACGCACATCTGCATATTGTACAACGCCATCTAGTCTCGCAAGCACTTTAGCCGTTCTAGTTTTTTTGTCAGCTTCGAGCTTATGGCAACGGTGTCTCCTATGCATACAAGAAGCTCGTTTGTATCTCTCCTCAGACTTCTAACTTGTTGCTGAAGTTCCTGTGCGAGCTTCTACACCTCCTCCCTCAAATCAACAACTTCTGTAGAATCGACAGGGCTGTTGGCAGAGGTAGAAGCAGATGAATCCGCCAATGTAAAGATGTGGAGGCTGCTGGCGAAGAACGATCTCAACCCGTCGACATAATTCTTGTAAGCTCAGAAGTGGTCTCACGCCAAACCCTATCAGGATCAACGAGTGAGGCATCGGAGCCAGGGTCGTCCCTACTAGGGTGGGATTGCTGGGTTGCGGCCTCCAATCTCTGCGTGTAGTCTTCCTGTGTAACATACATTGTGATTAGGATGACAATTAATTGACTTTAAACTGAATATATACATTTTAAATTTAGAATTAATTGAAACTCACATAGCGAGCCGCAGACTGCTCATCAACAAATCTCTCCTTATTAGCCTTCAACATATGAGTATACTTAAAGGTCTACACCAATGTCGCCTCACGCTCTCCAATGACTTAGACTATACATATTGAAACCAGCTAATAAAATAAATCAACTAACAATTAATTCAAGTAATAATTAACAAAGATTAGCAAATTACATACCAGCCTACTCTTCATCTTCATGAAAGTCCCTGACTCACCAGTATACTTTGACGACCTCGGCAAAGCCCTGTTAGTTCTGTTCGTCGGACAGCGACGCTTGAACCCCTCATCAGTACTAAAATGGATGTCCAATTCCTTCTTAATATCTGGATGGAGCCAAATCGTGAGGTGGTCGCTCCCCTGACAAACGTCTTGCATCATCTGCTGAAGTCGCCTAACCTAATCAAGTGATCTCTATCCCATATAAAGTTCTCCTGCACAAAGTAATTCAACAACATTAGTTAGTTGAAATAAAATACAGTTAAAATACAGTTAATTCAACAACATTAGGTTCTCACCGCCCACTTCTAAAACCACCACTCTCTGGTCTCAGCAGGGATCTTCATGTAGCTTGGTTTTGAGTTGTCGTACATGGATTGAATCACATTGGAAATCTCCTGTGTACATGCATTGTTGTTTGGTGCAAACCTATCAATGAAAAACTTAAGATTAGCAAACACATAGAAATATATAAAATCTAACAAATTCAAAATAGATTGCAGATAAAAGACATTAAATAGTACTCACACTTGCATGCCATCAGGCTAAATCCTCATCCGTATGATGGGCAGTGGTGGAGGGACATCTGGTTGGAATGCATTAGAGGAATTACCCACCATGGTCTTTGCCATTGGAGTTGTAGGGGGCGGAGGTAGGGGCGTAGCAGAAGGAGCCACGTAGTTGGGGTTCATGAGCATGATGAACTACTTGTCCGGTGGACCCGCCTGTAACTCACAGGGATCGATTGGGTAGTCGGGGGGTAGTGGGCGATGTCCGAGAAGTCCTAGGGTACCAGTAGTGAAAATCCTTCCTCTACCACAACCACGAGATCGACTTGTGACATCTCTGTTATCTGTCATCATGTCTGCAAAGAGAATATCAATTAACACTAATCAACATATATACAACACAAATCCTTCAATATTTATATTATTTTAATTTTTTTTTGACATCACCTCCTCTAAAATTGGACATATATCCACCTTTACGGTTCTTACAAATCTAACCAAATTAAAACACAAGGTAGTCCAAACAAATTAAAATTTATATTCATGAAATATGACATGTTGAACTAATTTTTATAAATTTTCTAACTGATTTCACTACAAGAAAAATACCCATTCAGCTACACTTTTTTTAGGCTACATTTGAAAAGCGTAGCCTATTCATAGAATAGGCTACGCTTTTCTCCGTGTTGCCTTTTTATAAGAGAAAAGGATACACAAATGCGGCATCATTTAAAAAGCGTAGCCTTAGGTATTAAAGATATCACTTATAAAGCGTAGCCGTAGGTTGATATCTATAGGTTCACTTTTCGTATCAAAGGAGACGCTTTTAAAGAATAGCCTATCTGTTAAGTTTTGGGTGCGTTTTAAAAGTGATGCCTAATGTCTCTAAGCCAAAAACTTTAACACTTAGTAATTTTTTTCTTGTTTTTCCTAAAAGCAAACTGATGAGTGATGACCTTAACACTTAGTAAAACTTAGCAAACCTTCATCCTGCTCACTCATCATCCTCGTAAACCCTCGATAGCTCACCATCGTTGCCCCCCACTCACTCTCTTCACTCTGGCCATTGACCCTCTCACTCTCGGTCTCGCCATTGACCCTCTCACTCTCGCCATCCCTCTCACTACAAGCGGAAACCCTCTCACTCTCGCCATTGAGAGTCGTCGCCTCCCACTCACGACTCACCTGCACTACTCTCCACACTGATCGTCGTCACTCCTCTTCGCCATCGCTTGCACTGATCGTCGCTGTGCCGCCCTCACCATCGTCGCTGTGCGTACCTCACCATCGTCGCTGCGCCACTCTCACCATCATCATCTCCGTGCTTCTCATCATCGTCTTCGCTGTGCTCACATCATTGAATAGGTATGTATTGATTTCTATTTGCTTCTGAAATTGATCAGTGGCTTAGGGTTCCTATTTTAGGGGTTTTAATTTGGGGCTTTTAATCTCTGAAATATGGGTTTGTGAACTGTAATTTGATAACATGCATGCTGTTGTTGATGAAGATGTGTGATATTTTAGGGTTTGTGAACTGTGATTTAATATACAGCTTGTCTATTTTCTCTGTATTTTTGTTTCTGAGACTGAATCCAAATGCAGCATTAATAAGCTTTTCTTTCTGTGATTTCTCAATGAATAAGTTGGCTTCCATTTCTGTGTTTTCAGCTTCCTGTTTTCAGCTTCCTGTTTCTAACAGAGTTCTTGCAGTTTGAACGGTTTCTTGGTTAGCCAGAAACAGAAATGGTGTGAAGAATGTAAAGAATGAAAAGAAGACAAGGAGTAGAGAAGAAGTAGAAGAGGAAGAAGAAAGGTGAGCTGAATTGTAAATTGAATTGAAAGAAAGAAATCTGATTAACATGAAAATCAATCATATACAATCCTGTTTATGTAGCCATATACCTACAGTTTTATAAGTGCTTCAATTGCAGTTTGGGTTTTTAAAGGGCTAGTTTTGTTTATCCGCATGAAAACTCACATATACCTGCTTAGAAGAATTTCTTAATTCGTCAATTTCTTTGTCCTGCAAGGATCTGTTTTTGGATAAGGTATAATTTGTAGCTTTTTCCTCAGAGTTCATGCTTTTATTAGTTATATGTCTAACAGGACTGATAAATAGTCTCTTGCAATCTCCTGGGTAATCCTGCTGCACAACATACCTTGTAGAAAACCTTCTAACTACTAAATTTATTGACTCTGTCTGCACATAACCATTAAAAGAGCTCAAATACTTAGCTAATGTGGTCTAATCTGGAGAGAAAATAACTCAATTTGTAGAGTAGTTCAAGTGTATCTTTATTATCCAAAATTTGTGACAAAATTTTCTCCGTAAAGAAGGCTTGGTTCTGGAAAGAAATTAACCCCACTCAAACCCTCAACTTTTCACAAATTCTGCAACTTCTTCATCTTTTTCAAGCACAAGATCTTCTACTTCAGGTATGAATTGGGTTAAGGATGCCTCAGTTGTAGAAATCTGATTGTTTGACATCTCCATTGTAGAAATCTAGGTATTCATCTATAAAAATGGGGACATTATAGTTACTTATACCCCTTTTGACTAAAACTACAATTTTTCCCTTAGTTGCTGATTCTTACAGTAATTATTTACTGAGACTGAAGTTGATTTCTTGAATAGGTGAATGATTTAATGTGTTATGTGTGTAATATTGAAACACTTTTTGTTTTGAAAGTTTTTGTACTTGATTAAATGTTTCTCTTTGATACTTTTTTTTTCTTTTAAACTGTTAGTGCAGTAATTGGCTTTCTGCTAAAACCTATGGTTTAAAATTGTTTGTATTTGATTTTTTTATTTGTTATTTATTTATTTTTTTGCTGACCTCTGTTTGTTCTGTGAGTTATTGGCATGAGGGTTTGTGCGTGATTCTTATTATTCGAATCAACCTGATGCTTAAATACATCTAATGGGGTGCGTGATTATTGTGCTAACAAAGATGGAAAAGTAAATATTAATTGTTTATTAGCTAAAGAAATATTAAATCCCAATCTTTTTCCATTTTTTATTACAAGACCTAAGTTTCAGGAATAGTCGATTTTTCAATACAAAACACCACTTCGGTGAAATTTATTGCTATCAAAATTTATAGATGGTAGATAAATAGAAAATTTTTAACCCAAAAATAACTTATTGCTAGTTTAATTTGTCCGAAACTCACTCTTCATGATTACCTTTACTATATGATTAATGCCAAGAGGGGTACTCAGCAACTTGGCAATGATCTAAGAAAATCGTAATCTTGTTAAACTATTCTTCTTTTTTTTTAAAAAAAAGGAATACTAAATATGTAGATTGAAATGAAAAACAAAAGAAGGCTAGAAAGAAAAACAATTTTTCATAAAACTTGCATTCATGTATAGTTTCTGATTGTCTTCTTGTTTATTAGGGACTCAACAAGTCACTCATAGAGGGAATAAAGAGGGAAGAGAGGAATTGCTTGTAGTGTTACTGAGCCACATTCAGATCTTGAGGGTGACAATGAGGAGGTACTTTCAGTTTGCTTTGGGTTGGAAAATTTGTGAGTTGGTTAATTTGTTGTAACTGTCAAGTTAGATAGAAATCAGAAGTTAGTTTATTTCAGATTTTGACAATTTGCTGCACTATATCTATTAGACTAGCATCTATTATAACAGTTATTTTAGTTTCAGAAGTTAGTGTCGATTAGTTTCAAATTATGATCATTGTAGAACTTGATAGGAAGGAATTTGATTCAAGAGCTGTAATCTTACATGTTTCTAAATTCTAAGTGGTCTGTTCTCATTGTTTTGAGTTATTTTAGTGCCATTTCTTAAAATCATTGGTAGTTTTTAGCAAATATATATCTGGGTTTAAACACAATCTAAGAAGTTCCTTTTAAGACATGAAATTGGTTATAAAGTGAGTTGAGTTGAGATTTAAGAATATGTGACTGCAATGGGAACTTATGCAGATTGAAGGGTACTGGGAATATAACAAGTTCTATGAAGAAGGAGTTTACAACTGTGCTGGGTGTGCAACTCCTCTTTACAAGTCTTCCACTAAATTTGACTCTGGTTATGGTTGGCTTGCTTTCTTTGAGGGTTTACTTGGTGCCATCAATCGCTCAGTGAGTTCTTTTTCTTATTCAATATTTGGATATTCATCTCTTTTCAAAGGAGAGGGGTTCAAGACACCCACTGATGAACGCCATTGTGTTAATAGTGTTTCCTTTAAGTTTATTCCAGCTAATTCTGCTGCTTAACCATTATGGCCTATGTGTTGAAAATTGAGAGAGCCTTGTGTTTCCTTTCTCATTTGTTCTCCCATTTGATAGGTTGATGCTGAGAGAGCCTATCATCGAAATGCCCTTGTCATTCTAGAGAAACTGTATACTGAGGTTAGCCCTTGTAGCTTGAACTACAAAAATGAGACTCAAGATTCAAGAACTATGTTTGAAGAGAGATTTTATACTTTTACCAGAACTTACCATTATATATATAGTTTCACTGTCTTTTTATTTAGTAGCTTTTGGGAGTGGATGCATGAGTAGATATTGCGAAATATGGTATGACGGTATGACCATCTTTTTCTTACTCCTTGTATTGCTATGCACTAGAGAGATTGTAACTAAAACTGGGTAAAAGAAAGTACTATCAGGTTAATGATCTCTATTTCTATAGTTATAATATTGGCTACTGAATTGGATAGACTAATTTTGTACAAACAGTTTTGTCAGGTTAATGATCTCTGCAGTTATTATTTCTATTATTGCTATTGAAGCTTTTTCTGCTCAACTCATCAGGTAAAAAATTCTGGAACTTGTTCCATATGCAACCTATGCGTGACCAGAAGGTATAACTTATCATAATCAAGTGAAGAAGTTAGCTCTTTTAATATTTTGCCACACAAATTTTGTTTTGGATGGATAAGCACTTTTTTTTACTCGGTTCAACAGAGAGAAGTACAGTATTTTATTGGTGTTCAACTCGACGATAGTCAACATGTGGAGCCTCTTCACAACTGCATCACAGAAAATACTGCAAAAGAAGGAGAACAACTGGTTTGGACTCTATTCAAGTGCTTCATTAATTTATCATATACTGAGTCTCAAATCATTAAACTCTATTAACATCATTACACATTCAACTTGTGCCAAATATTGAAGTCTCCAAAACCTAAAAATGGTGACTTCCATTAAAATTTATGTAACCTTGGTTTTGTAGATCCTGGACAGTGGAGAATAGGTTTTGTAGATCCTTGATTTTGATAACAAATTTCTGCATGTTCATTATGGTAAGAAAAAGAATTATTTGTTATTTTTTTGGTTTCTAATCTTAATTTTGTAATGTTTATAGTGCTGAAAAAAGATGAGACACTTTGCTACTATGTGCAAGAATGTAAAAAATAGGAAGTCTTGTGTCATCAAATCTTGTCACAAGTGCCTCTTAAACAGGTTAGTTTCAGTTTGAAAAAATTAGTTACAAGTAGAAAGGTAGAGTAACAAATATCTTTGGTTGTGTTAAATTAGATATGGAAAGACTAGAGAGAAGGCAGAAGAAGTGATGCAGCAAGAAGAATAGATTTGTATGTGATATTGAATGAGGAATGAACCAAAACATGTTGATAAATACATTTATCAAGGATTAGTGTAAGGACCAAGTTTCTTATGTAATGTGTATCAATTTTCTTTTTTTTTTATATGGAATGTTCATAGAGTTTAAGTGTTATAAGATTATTTTTTTCTTTTCTCATAGTATGATCTCATTTTATTTGCATTACAAAGTAAACGTGTACAATGATTATTTCATGTTGTAGTAATTAATTTTAGTGATAGTATATTTTAATGAATTTAATAATGAAATATATTTTGTTGAAAGATCATTTTTATTATTTAAAGAAATTATTTAGTATAATTATATATTTGTTTTTATTTTATAATATTCAACTCAGTTAAATAAAAATGCAGAATTATTATACATTATGTTGTATTAATATATATATATATATACAAAAAAAGAGACCTAAGGCTACACTTATATACAGTAGCTATAGTATACCAAAAAAAAAAATAGGGATCTACGCTTATAAAAAGTAGCTATGGTATACAATGGGGCTACGCTTTATAAGTGATGCAGTAGCGTTGAAAAGCGTAGCCTATTCTGGAAGAATGAAAGCTGAAAAGCATAGCCTTTGGTCCTGAACAGTATCGCTTAAAAAGCGTAGCCTATTCCCAAACGCCAAAAGCGTAGCCCTTGGTGCAGAAAAGCGTAGCCTTTGAGAATAGGCAACGGCCGAATAGGAATCACTCCAAAAAGCGTAACTGTAGCCCAAAAAGCGTAGCCGTAGCCTAAGGCATCATTTTTTTTCACTTTTAGCTACACTTTTTAAGTGTACCTGAATGGGTGTTTTTCTTGTAGTGTTTTTAATTATCACCTAATTGAAGCAGTAAGCAACTTAAAAAGAAAATTAAAACACCAAAAAATAATTTTTAAGTTAAAGATTAAGAACAAATTAAATTAACAATAATATATATAGATATATAATGAAAATTCACTAATAACTTGAATATAAATCAACAATAATCAACACAAATCTTATTTTAAAATAACAAGTAAGCTCAAACCTTAATCCAGTCGATACAAATTAAAATTTAAATTCAAGAAACATGATAGCATATTGAACTAATTTATATAAATTTTCTAACTAATTCTAAATTATCACCTAATTAAAGTATCAAGCAACTTGAAACAGAAATTAAATAATACCTGTTACGGATCCGGCCCACGGATCCCGGACCCATTACCGAACCCGAACCCGGCTTACCGGGTCAACCCATTTCATCTCTCTAGAAGGCCCCGTATCGGCCCTCTAGAGCCCCTAACCAACTTTTGAATTTAAACGCACCTCTTATCTTAGCCAGATAAGATAAAGATAAGATAACCACCATCATCTATAAATAGAGGACCCAGGTCCCTCCAGGTACTCATTCCTTCCTCACACCTTATACCTCTTAGATCCATCCTGACTTGAGCGTCGGAGTGTCTTTGCAGGTACCTCCCCTCCTCTCCATCTGGACAATCCAACATCTGACTCGTCCCGCGGGTTCCCGATCCTCCTACTATACCGTATCAGAAGCATTCTGTACATTGGCGCCGTCTGTGGGGACCTGCGACAATCAAGGTGCTACAAGACACGGAAGCCCGTTACTCACGACTAGAAAAACTGGCTTTCGCACTCCTCTCGGCATCCCGACGACTACGACAATACTTCCAGGCCCACCCCATAACGGTTCGAACCGACCAAACGGTCAAACAGGTATTACAAAAACCCGACCTAGCAGGAAGAATGCTAGCATGGTCCATCGAGTTATCCCAATTCCAGATCAGGTTCGAACCCCGAAACGCCATCATCCTGAGAAAGCCAGAGACAAAGCGGCACAAATCATCCAGGAGCTCTGTCTCCGGGTCCAAGAACTTGAAGGCAAGTTAAATGACAGAGAAAAACAAAATAACGAGCACGGAAGCCATGCAACTTCCAGGTCAAGATCCCACCGCGGCAGATCGTCAACCCGGCAACGCAATAGAAGAGAAGATCGCAGCACCTCACGCAACCGCCGACGCGAGAAATCCTCTGAGCGACGATACGACAAGAAGCACCATCGCAGCGCTTCTCGGGATCTAAATCGTCAACACGATTCAGACGAAGACCGGAGATACCGAAGCACCAAACGCACGAGAAGCGACCACACCATAATGGGAGCTACACCCTTTACAGAAGGAATCTTAAGAGCAAAACTCCCCAGAGGTTTTGACAAACCCACCGACATGAAGTACGACGGAACTAAAGACCCTCAAGAGCACCTAACAGCCTTCGAAGCCAAAATGAACTTAGAAGGGGCATCCGACGCAGTCCGATGCAGAGCCTTCCCAGTAACCCTTGCCGGACCAGCGATCAAATGGTTCAACGCCCTCCCGAACGGATCCATAACTAGCTTCCACGACATCACAAGAAAATTCATGGCCCAGTTCACAACCCGAATCACCAAGGCTAAACACCCCATCAGCCTATTAGGGGTCACACAAAAGCAAGAAGAATCCACAAGAAAATACCTTGACCGCTTCAACGACGAATGCCTCACAAGAAAATCCCTTGACCGCTTCAACGACGAATGCTTGACGATCGACGGACTCACGGACTCCGTCGCTAGCCTCTGCCTAACTAACGGGCTCATGAATGAAGACTTTCGCAAACATCTCACCACCAAACCGGTATGGACCATGCACGAAATCCAGAACATCGCCAAAGATTACATCAACGACGAGGAAGTCAGCCAGGTCGTCGCTGCCAACAAACGGCAGCACGTCGCCAACCAACACGGCAACCCAACTCCTCGTCATAACGCACCACCCAAAGAGAACCAACGAGACCACATTAAACCGACCCACCGACC
>NC_029773.3:13242930-13264157 GCF_000817695.3 Arachis duranensis | reverse complement strand
CACGAAGGGTTTTAACGAGGCCCAACCATTTAAATAAACTTTTTTTTTTACAAGTTACTTTCACTTCATCCCCATTACAAGCCATCACCGTTCCTCAAAAGCACGTAACGAAGACACGGCCATCGCTGGAGGACTGATCACCCTCCAGGCCGAACACACGGATATCCAAAAAACCGACCAAACGAACGGTTACGGTAAAACAAACACTCAAAAAATTGCAGAGAGGCCCGAACGGCCAAATAAAAGCCACAAACGGATCATACAAAAGGCCCGGACAGCCGAAAATGCCATTAAATGGTCCCCAAAAAACGTCACGGCCCTTGGCCAATCCAAAATATTCAGAAAACAAACAAAAGTTCAAAATAAAATACAAGAAAACTACTCAATATCAACAATCCGACCATCACGGACGGTCTTAAATGCTCCCATCACGGACACATCGGCACCAGGAGCCAACACCAGAGCCTGAGCCTTCATCGTCTCCTCGGTAGCAGCAACGGCATCCCTAGCATCAGCCAACAGAGCCGACTTCTCCTTCTTCAAAGCTTCAACCTCAGCCTTTAGAGTTTCCGACTCAGCGAGAAGCAAGGCAGCCTGAGAACTCGCATCCGAGGCTCGCTTGCGCTCCTCCGCCAATTGAGAAAGAAGCGAAGTCTCGACACTGGCAAGTCGGAGAATCTCCGCCCCGGCATCCTCTGAAGACTTCGTCGCTTTATCCTTTGCAGTATTGGCGACCTGGAGCTCCTCCTTCAATTTAGTCACATCAGCCTGAGCCTGCCGAAGCTTCTTCTCCAACAAACCCGCTTGAGCCATCACAGGCTCAGCCTTCCGAACAACCACAGCAGAGCGAAGAAGGGCACGGTAAACCGACTCAGCCTGGAACGAGACGTCGCAACCATCAAAAAATGACTCCGTTCCAGGCATCAAGTTCTGATCAATGAAACCCGTGGCGTCGAAACGTCGGTCCATCACACTAGGGACCAGACCCTCCCCTTCAAAAGTCTCGCTAACCGGCTCCTCAGCCCTACTCCTCTTCCGAGAAGCCTCAGCACCCAAATTGAACACTTGCAATTCAACAACAAAACAATTAAACAAAACTTAACCTACATTACCAAAGTTAATTAATGAAAATGAAAATTAAGCAAGCAATAAACAAAACAAGGAAGAGTAAAAGAAGAAGAAGAAGAAGAAAAAGAAAGAAGGGGGAACACACCAATATAAGTCCGACAAGCCTCGGGATCCCCCATAACGTCCCGAGGATTCAACGGACGCTCGCCAAACAAGTGCCATAAAACGCTGGCGACATCCTTATCCTCCCGAGATAAATCGTCATAAGAAACCTTAGTCAAAACCGACGGCCCGGCGCCAAAGTTCCAGTACGTCGGAAACCAGCGCTCACCTTCCAAGGTAAGCCAAAACGGGCGGTGCCCCTCAACGGGACGCACCTTAAAATACTCCCACTTAAACCCGTGAAAGGAGTCCTCAAACAACCCGAAGATCCGACGATGAGGCTGCGCCCGGAAAGACATATACCCTTTCTTATGCTTCCCCTCCTTAGTCGGAAGAGTGCACAAGAAAAGGAAAAGAAAAACGGGAACCGAAGCCGGGAGATCAAGATACTGGCACACCAACTCAAAACACCGAACGGCCGCCCAACTGTTCGGGTGAAGCTGAGACGGTGCCACGGAACACCGACTAAGTAGACCCTGAACAAACGGGGAGAAGGGGAACCGCACTCCGAGCCGAGTAAACATGGATTCGTAAACCCACATCCAGTCCGGCACGGTGGGGGAACGGAGGTTTAGATAGCAGACGCGCTCATCTGCATCAGGGAGCACGAGCTCATATCGCCCCTCCTCTTCACCGCCACCACAAATTGCCCCCTGATCGCGGAGCCGTTGGAGATCACCCTCCGTCATCCGCGACGGAACGCCCCAGACATCGCTGGTCACCCAACCATAGCGATTGGGAACACCCCTGGAAGGGGCAATGGGGGCACCCACACCCTCATTTCTCCGACGCTGCATACCTAAAACAGGGAGGAGCACCACCATCAGCCTACCAACTCTAACAGTGTCAAAAAATAAAAACCTAAAAACACCACTACCAAACCCAAACGTCTTAAACCACCACTACAATCAAGGTAAAAACGGCGGTGCTCAGCCCCTTCCCCGAACCCAACAAAAACACCAGACGCGGCAAAACAAATAGCAAAAACAGAACAGGCATGCACAAACAAATATGAAAGAAAAAAGGCAAAAAATACCAACCTGGTAAAATTGAAGAAAGCTTGAGAAGAAGGCTGAAGACAAGAAGAAACAGAGCGGCACTAGAAAGCAAAAACCAACAAAGAGTTTCTCCAGAAAATGAACAGTTCCTTTTTTTTCGGAGAAAAGAAAAAACGGACGAGGGAAATAAAAACCAAAGCAAAACGGTTTCAAAAAGGAAAGCGAAAAGACGTAACTAACCCTGAGAGCAATGAAAACTCACGGGGGCAAAAGGGAGAAAAGCCCCTCCACAATAAATGCCCCCTCGGAAAAGCAAACTAATCAATTGCACCTCAAAAGACGCAACAAGCGCAGCAAGACACGGAAAGGTCACGTCAAGACCAAAATACAACCGAGACGAATCTTTCACCAAACAAAATCGAGGAGCCGACCTCATCACCAAACGAGCACTCGACCGGCGCCAAAGACGTAGAGAAACGTCTCGAACTCTTAGCGACAAACCGAAGTCATTCGCTCTCTCGCTACGGGGGCAACTGTTACGGATCCGGCCCACGGATCCCGGACCCATTACCGAACCCGAACCCGGCTTACCGGGTCAACCCATTTCATCTCTCTAGAAGGCCCCGTATCGGCCCTCTAGAGCCCCTAACCAACTTTTGAATTTAAACGCACCTCTTATCTTAGCCAGATAAGATAAAGATAAGATAACCACCATCATCTATAAATAGAGGACCCAGGTCCCTCCAGGTACTCATTCCTTCCTCACACCTTATACCTCTTAGATCCATTCTGACTTGAGCGTCGGAGTGTCTTTGCAGGTACCTCCCCTCCTCTCCATCTGGACAATCCAACATCTGACTCGTCCCGCGGGTTCCCGATCCTCCTACTATACCGTATCAGAAGCATTCTGTACAATACCAAAAAATAGTTTCTAAATAAAAGATTAAGAACGAATTAAATAAACAATAATAAAGATAATATATAATGAAAATTTTACTAAGTAACTTGAATAATAATCAACATAAACCAATAATAATCAACACAAATCAATAATAATCAACACAAATTCTATTTTATAATAACAAATAAGTTTAGGCCTTAATCTAGTCCAAACAAATTCAAATTCAAATTCAGAAAATATAACAGTATGTTAAACTAATTTTATAAATTCTCTAACTAATTCTAAATTATGACCTAATTAAAGCTAGCAAGCAACTACTTGAAAAGAAAATTAAAGCACCAAAAATTAATTTTCAAGTTAAATATTAAGAACAAATTAAATAACAATAATAAAAAAATGTACAATAAAAATTCATTGAACAACCTAAATAGTCAACACAAATTTTATTTTATAATAACAAGTAAGCTCAACTTTAATCTAGTTCAAACAAATTTAAATTTAAATTCAAGAAATATAACAACATGTTATATTGAACTAATTTTTATAAATTTTTTAACAGATTTTAAATTATCACCTAATTAAAGCAACAAGCCACTTGAAAAAGAAATTAAAGCACAAAAAATAATTTTCAAGTTAAAGATCTAGAACAAATTAAATTAATAATAATAAAAAATATATAATAAAAAACTTCACAAATAAACCTAAATAATTAACACAAATTCTATTTTATAATAACAAGTAAGTTCAGATTTTAATCTTGTCCAAACAAATTCAAATTTAAATTCAAAAAATATAACAACAAGTTAAACTAATTTTTATAAATTCTCTAACTAATTCTAAATTATCACCTAATTAAAGCAGTAAGTAACTTAAAAAAGAAATTAAAGCACCAAAAAACAATTTCCAAGTTAAAGATTTAAGAACAAATTAAATCAATAATAATAATAAAATATATATAATGAAATTTTTACCAAACAACCTAAATAATCAACACAAATCAACAATAATTAATACAAATTCTATTTTATATTAACAAGTAAGCTCAGACTTTAATCCTCTTTTAAAAGTTTGAAAGAATTATCTGAAATGAACCTTGACAAGAGAAGGAAATAATAACTGAAAAGAAGTTTCTGACTTTCCTCCTATGCCGGCACCAAGAAAAAGAGTAGTAGGAGAAGAAGAAGAGCAGAAGCAGTGGCAAAAGCGTTTCCAGCAGCAGCAGAGCCATACGTGAAAGGGTGTTGTCAGAGAGGAGAGGAAAAATGAGAGAGTTAGAGAGAGATTGGGAGGCGAGAGGTTAGAGAGAGAAAAAAATTCAAAATGAAGGGAAAGATGGTTTGCGGTTCAAATTTAGGACACGATTACTGTCATTTGTCAATAATGCGTTGCGGGTCACCAAAACATAGAGTTCCACTAAATGTGTTTACCGTCGGATTAATCCAATGGTAAATCCCACATTACATTTCGCGCTTATTTTTCCCGTTTTCTCTCCAATTATTATCGGCAAATTTATAATGAGAAACAGAAATCCACTGATAATGATATTATCTGACAAATTTCACACCTAAATGGCTAAACCATCAATAAATCTTTCGATAAAGCCGATGCTAATGTGCAACGCTAAATTCGACGATAAATTTAACGACACTCAATGTTTTTCTTTTTGTGTGTTGCAACATGCAACGATATAGATAAATTAAAAAAGAATAAAAAAGTAACTAGATTTAATTTAAGATCATTCGGTAATATTAATCTAATTTGTGTTATTTATATAATTTACTCTAATAATTATTTAGTGATATTATTTTTAGATTATTATTAATTTTAAATTCTTTTAGCAGGAGTTTGCTTCAATGTTATGTAAATATATTCTAAGAAATTATATTCTTTGAATATTATAATTGAGTATTATAAAGAATTATTTGTTCATCAGTACTACAAATGGTTGGAAATTATTTTCTATAGTCTAAAAATAAATTAGAATAAGTTTGTTTTATCAATTAAAAATAGGGGCTGTTTGACAAATAATAATAATTAAAAGATATAATAGTGATTTTATATTTTAATTTTTATTCACTTAACACGAAAGTATCAACTATTTACCTTTTAGGATGTAAATAAAAGTTTATATTTTAAAAAAATATCCTAAAAAATAATTTATTTCTGAGAATTAAATTTTAAAACTTCAAATAGATATAAAAATAATATTTTTTTAGACAATATCTAAAAATAAATTCAAATTCTCTCAAAAAAAGGAACGAAGAGAGCACTATATAATTATATATAGTAGTAACCGGAAATATAACGCCCCCACCCACTAGTAAGTAATTTATTAATATTTGTGCATGGATAGCACTTTTAATTAGGATTTACAATGCTCAAGGTTTCATAGACCGTTGCTAACTTGCTATATCCCTATAAAGTAAACCAAACCCCTTTTTTAAAACTTTAATATGTCCCTTTGAACGAAGTTGAAATTAAAAAAATTCACAATTAATAATTATTTATTCCATTATATTATTGATTCAAATTAAATCTAATTAATAATCCATTAGCCCCCATAAGCGAAATTGTATCTGGACACATGGATGCGTTGCCTCTAACGACCATTATCATGCTTCAACTTGTTCCATGTTACTAAATTGTTACCCAATATAATCCATGCCTCAACATTTGTATATATGCGTGAACCCATTCTATTACAAATTAAATTAGAAATAACGTTTGTCTCTATGTGGCTGCTATACATTAAATAAACAAGTGATTATAGATACACCGTTTTTGACTCTTTCACTATATATACACTATGTTTCCACTTTGGAATATAATAATATAAGATTTCATGGAAGTCCAAAAGGGTACAAACTAATATCTTTATATTATGGAGGCTGTTTTTCCTCTTTTCATTCCTTCCTCTAAAACCTTGATTTATGATCATAATTTAAAGGAAATAAGAAATAAAACTCACGGTTATGGGCATATCAATTCAAGGGGAAGCTATATCTGGATATATATGTAAGTACTAATTTACTTGCTGGAAATTGTAAATAAATTTTAGTAGCTGAGATCTTGAGATTGCATCTATTGAGATTGAATAATGTCTTATCAGGCACTTCCTATTCAAGGTTTGGTTTTTTAGGGCTTTCTCCGACTCAACAAATTTAGGATAAATTTTTGTTGTGAACCAATAGATTACTGCATATATAAGACGAGATTTAAATCACTTCATACTTGCTTAAATAAATAAAAATGAATGAGTTTATCTGATGAATTCAAATTGATTTACACTCTATGTTTATACTAGTTTTATTGAATTTTTTTTATAATTTTATCAAACTAATCCAATTTTCTTTTGGGTATCACATTATATTATATTTTTCATGATTAGAATTACCAATTCTTAAATCTTTTATTATATTCTTTATTACAATGCTAGATTTTTATTATTTAAAAAAAATCATAACTTATACCGTTTATTTATCTAAGAACTATTTTGATTCAAAATTATATATGATGGTATACATTTATTATTTTGCAACATGATCTGTTAATTATTTGAGGTTAGTTTTGAAATAATTATATTAAAAAATTTTAAGTTTTTTTTTTCAAATTTAGAAATAATTATATTTATAAATTCATCTAAAAGTAGGATCAGGGTTTTAGTCAACATAATTGAATGCTTCTTTTGCTAAATATAACTAAAATTTCCGCATAAGTATAGATAAAGTAATCAATACGATGAGGGTTTATTGTTAAATAAGCCAAAATAAATGCAAAACCGTACCCCTCGGTTGGGGGAAAAACAAAGTAGGACATTATATAAAACACCAACTACATTTTTCCCTTGGCAGTCTTACCTTTAATAGGAACAAAATTTCAAATTACATTATATATATAGTGTTATTTTTTTTTTCTAAAATACTCTTTATATATATAAGGCTGGTGTTAGATTTTATTTTCTAAAATATTCTTTTTATATTTAAAGATAATATTGTAAGATGTTTTTTTTTTTAATTCATGAAACTTGAATATCTAAATTCAATATATTATATATATGACCAAAATATTTAATTATCATAATAATCAATCTCACATATATTATAGTTATACACGTTAAATAATAAAAGAAAACACTAGCATGTATACTCATAATTATAATGATCAAATACGAACAGAAAAAGAGAAGTTATCCTAATCAATTTGGGTTGGTCGAGTAGTTAGTTTATTCGTTTTCTTAAGTAAGTGTCAAAACTTTATACATGCAGTAACTCATTAGTTAATGACAAATTCTTAAATAGTATGCGTACGTTTTTTGTTTTTATTTTTTAAATCAATTTTCTGTTTGTTTAATCTTTTCAATTTTCTGTGAAATCTAATCCAATTAGCTGGCCCACGGAATCAAGGAGAGAAATTAGAGCAACGTTATTAACTGGGTAAATAAAATTAAAGAATAAATCATAATTATATATTATATTATTTCTCCTACCAAACCTCGACTCTCCCTACCTCCTCCTCTTTTTTCTTTCTTGCTGCTTTCTCTTGTTAAACCCTCATCTATGTCTTTCACCTTCAAAAGGTTTGTTTTATTATTTTATTTTTATTCTTTTTTGAATTTCTCTCATTGCTAAATCAAAATATTGTTATGGGTTTATAATGTTTCAAGGTCAAGGGGCTAAAGAAAATTATTAATTTCATGGAAAGAAGTTGCACAACCAAACAGTAGTGAATCAAGAGGTAGGTTCAACTTAACTTTCTTTAGTTTCTTATTTCTCCTAGAAAAATGTATTACCAAGTATTTTAGAGAGAAAATTACTTTATGAATATTGCATTGATTTTTTATAGAGTGAAGATGTTTGTTTAATTAATTATGCAAACGAGAATCAGTGGATTGAACTTCTGTTGGTAGAAGGTTGATCCTAATTGATATTGTTCATCAATTCAATTTTCTTTTATATATATTTGGACAATTCAATTAGTTATCAAATTATTCACCAGTTTCTATATATATTCATTACCTCAATTTTGAGAACAAATTTTTATGGAATCCATTGTTTCATTTATGGAACAAAGATGCTTAGAGAGATTTTATAAAGATATTCCAGATTTGATTAATGACAAAAATAATGTTAACAACAAAGAGTTCTTTATTATTGTTTACCATATCTCGAAAGCAATGGAGGTAAATTTCCATATGCTTATAGCTTGTATGAAGGATTGAATTCGCAGCTAACAAAATTGTACTTTGATTGTCACAAGAGATGGTAGGGACAATTGGTTGATGTATTCATAGCTTTTTAAGTAGTTCTGTGCTACTTCTGTTGATTTTGGTTTGTTTATTACTCCTCTAATTAAGACACCAAATTACATTCTAAGTAGACACCATATCCAATAATTGATTTCCTAATCTGAATCTGAAAAGCACAACAATTTTAGAAAAATGTAAACCAAAGTTCTATAGTTGGTATGCATGTATAAATTGAAAAACCCTGTTAATTGAAAAAGATAATCAAGTCTTAAGATGGTTAAATATTGCAAAGCACCAACTATCTCTCTATACTGTTTTGGATTTTTAAAGTGTATGTAGACATTGAGTGAGCAGTGTTTATGTTAAAACTGTTAAATCATTATAAACTACACTTTTATTTTTGTTATCCTTTTTACTGTCTCACTATTATCTTGTATTTGTGTTATCAATTATTATGTTATATACATATAAGTTTAGCTATCAAATCAGTAACTAATATAGAATACTCATTGAAATATAAAATATATTATAAATATATTAAATAATAAATATTTTTGTACATAAATAAATATTAGTTGATTGTTATTAATTTTCAGTGTTTATAGAGATGAGTAAAGTATCGTTTTTGTCCTCAATGTTTGGGGTAAGTTCTAAAGTTGTCCCTAACTTTTCAATCGTCCTATTTAAGTCTCTAACGTTTCAAAATTGACTCAATGTTGTCCTGCCGTTAGAAATTCGTTAACAGAATTGACGACAGGACAAAATTGAGACGATTTTGAAATGTTAGAGACTTAAATAGGACGAAAACATTGGGACAAAAACAATACATAGAAATAAATTTTAATTGTATCCTTCAATAATATCAGTTTTTTACTATACATATATAGTGTTCAATTATTTTTTAATCACATCTAAGTAAATTATACTTAATTATATTACTTTCATTCTAAATAAATTAATTTTTTTTATAATTTTACTCTTAAAGATTTTTAGTTATTATGATATATTTGTAGAATGACTAGTATATAAACTTGCGAAAAAGAAAAAAATATATATATACAACAAAATATAAATTATACCTTTTGTCTCTAATGTAACAAAATTCTTTAAAATTATAAAAAAATAAATTTATTTAAAATGAAAGTAATATGATTAAGTATAATTTACTTAGATGTAATTAAAAAATAATTGAATATTATGTACAGTAAAAAATTGATATTATTACAAAATAAAATTAAATTAAAACTTAATTTTTTGTATTATTTTTGTCCCCACCGTTTTCGTCCTATTTAAGTTTCTAACGTTTTAAAATTGTCTCAATTTTGTCCTGCCGTCAATTCTTTTAATGGACCCCTAACAACAGGACAACATTGAGTCAATTTTGAAATATTAGGAACATAAATAGGACGATTGAAACGTTAGGGACAACTTTGAGACTTATTCCAAACGTTAGGGACAAAAACATACTTTACTCTTATAGAGATTTTTGTTATATTTGAGTAACTTATGGGCTATAATCTTTAGTGCCAACTTTTGTTGATTTGTTGTTATCAGGTTTGTTAGTTTTTTGTTTGAAAGCAATCTATTTTTGAATTTAGAAGAGCTAAAAATCAAAATGATCCTTAAACATTTTGATTGTTCAAAATTACCCTTAAAATTATTTCACAATTTCATACGATTTGTTCATCTTTAGTCTTTGATTTAATTTGTCTTTGCTCCTTGCGTTGCCTTTGTCTTTCCTCCAATATGCAACATCCACTTCTCCTAATTATTTCATTAATACCAAACCCTTTGCCACGGCCACCAGTCCACCACTAGATCTTGAAATGATGGCTTTTGTATCCATTATTGTTACGTTGTTGTGGTTGTGGTGGCAATAATGGCAATGGCTATAGTGGTAGTAGTAGCTAGTAATGGTGGCAATGGAGGTGCTAATGTTGGGACAATAATAATGATAGTGATAAACTAACAGTGAAGTTAATAATGGCAGTATTTTGAACGATTTATTTTAGCCTCAAAAATTTCAAATTTTACATTTCAGTTTTAAAAATTTTAAATGTATTTAATATTGTTCCACAATTAAATTTGACACAAACAATTAGCATATTGAAGAGTTAATAATGTTTGATTTTGATACATAAGTAAAATCAATCAACAATCACCAAGTAAAAAATTTTTCTTTGATTTTTGAGTGTTAATGATTGATTGATAGGATTTGAGATTTTTTTTATAAGAAGGAGATCGACGAAAGAAAGTGTTACAAGAACGAAAGTTTTGATTATATTTTTTTAACACACTGAATAATATATGACTTAATAATAACGTTGTTAACGTCTATGTTAGTCATTTTGTTAATTATTTGTGTCAAATTTAATAATGGGACAATATTGAACCCTTTTAAAATTTTTTGGGATAAAAATAAGATTTTTACGTTAGGGATGAAATTAGAATTTTGTCTCATGTCAAATGAAAAACAGAATCAGAACAGAGAAAAGAGATTAACACAACCATATATCTTAATTCAATCACCATGAGCAATGTAGTTTATATCCAATCTCCACCATAACTTTAATAGAATTTTTACTATCTTTCACAAAAATTACGATCACCAATTTTCTAGAATTCTACCCAATAATCCTATTTGGGATAAACCAAACTTCTACCCAAATTTGATTTGCCTAGGTTCACTTCCTAAACTTTCAACTATTAAGTGTTCACCCAACTTAATTAGCAAGGGAACCCACTCAAGATCATGAATACAAAACAGAAATACATACAAAAGAGTTTGATATAATTTTCTGCCTTTTTTTCAATATTACTCTCTTTATCTTTTCTCTCAGTGACTTTTTCTAATACCTCACATAATGCCTTTTTTCATTGATCAAAAACAAAGAAAGATAAAAACTAAAGAATAGAAAATTCAATATAAAATTATGAAGGAAAAGAAGTTAAGTTGGAAAGTTATGAAGACCCAAATAGTGTATTTATTCTCCTTTGCTTTAATTTCTAGCCGTTTATCCTTTTTAAAGAAGAATAAAGCTTTTAAAATTTGAGTTTGGTTGAACATCTTTGACTTGTTCTTCTTTTTCAAAATTTTATATCAGAGATGCAGAAGAGAGATGGAACAACAATAATGATTAGAGTTAGCATGCATCCTTACCTTGCGGTTTCTCTTTCTTTCTTTTTCTTTTAGCTTCAAGAATCTTAGCCATTCATCCATTCTTTGGCTCCAAATTTTATTTTTAACTTTTGATTTGTAGCAGTAAGACATAACCTCTATTTTTTTCATTTTACTTGAATGGTACATACAAAAACAAGATATCTTCAATAAGTTAGAATGGAAACACAAATATAAAAACTTGGCTTCTCTGATTTACCTCTGAATCAAGTCAGATTTAATTTTGCTTCTTAATTTTCAATCTTAACTTTTTTCCTCTTTTTTTCTTTTCAATTTTAAGATTATGATTTACTTTTTCTTAAATGCTTAAACGCTATTTTAAACACCCCTTTTTATTTGTAAAAATTCTCTTTTTTTTTTCTTAATTTAGAGGTGGTTAATCATGTGGGTTGCAATCAGAAAAAAGAAATGAGTGTTTGATTAGAGTGTTAGTCTCATTGAATATGAACTTGAGAAGTGAATTAGTTAGATGTTATAATTAGACTTATTTTAAACATTTTATTTTTCTGCACAAAACATAAATCACAAACATTTTTAGAATTTTAATCCAAAATTATAATCTTAGTCATCCTCAAATTATTATTATTATTATTATTCTCAAACTCGAAGTCTTGTAAACCCAGCGCAAGGACTTTTAGTTGTTTAATTTGTTACTGACACTGCTTACAGTAATTTGTAATAATAATGCTCCTTGCGTTCATTGTCATCACCTATATATTTTGTTAAATTTTGTCAACTACTTTTATTATCCTTGAACACTTTTCTGGTTATTGTGATTGTAAAATCCCCATTTTCTTTTGACTGTTTATTACCAACAGGAGAATGAGATATGTAAAACAAATTACAAAATGTATCAAATCTTTATCAATCAAGATGTTAGATGCAAACCCTAGTTTGGACTAATTTATGAAATTTCTAACTAAGAAGAAAATGTAACTAATTGTTCCCCTTTTGTGTTGAGCTATATATGATATAGCCTATAGTGCCGTACCCATCATAACTTTTGATGCTGAAAAAGTAACTAAAATTTGAACTAATTAAATGATTGTATAGACATTACTACAGTAGTGAGAATCAAAATTGAATTTTATTGGCAGCATTGTCTTCCATGATAATTAGATGATCAAACAGAAGACTATCATCTCTAAAGGAAAAAAAAAGGTGATTTTTTTAAAGATCTCTCAACTCACAAACACACAATTACAGAAACACAAAGGAGAAAAAAATGAATAAGAGATTAGCAAGATTATTAGAGAAAAGAGAAATAAAACTAAAACATGCCCTATTAGAATGTCCATAAAGAACAACTATCAAACAAAGAAGAAGAAAAGAAATTAAATCTAAGTGAAATTAAACAAGATTTAATTGAAGTAATAGCTAGGACTTCCACCTTGATGATTATTATTATTATTATCCGAAATACTTAGGAGTTGCTCAAGATATTCAACTCCTAAGTCCTCTAACACCATCACACTACTACTTGATGATGATGATGATGATGATGTTGATGATTCTTCACTTTTCCCTTTACACTTTGCATTTTGAGTAGTATCATTTTCCTTTGATGATGACAATTTTCTTCTCATGTAGTTTCTCTCTTTGAGTGCAAGTGCTGGTGAATACCCTTTGTTGTTGTTGTTGCCACAACTATACTCAATTCCTTGCAAGGAATCTTTGACCTTTTGGACTGGAAAATTGAGAACAGTATTGTAACCTCTCATGGCAAATGCAGCTTGATCATAAGCCAAAGCAGCATCTTCAGCACAATCAAAGGTTCCAAGCCAAACCCTTGTTCCATTTCTTGTTGTGTCTCGAATTTCGGCTGCGAATTTCCCCCATGGCCTTTTTCTTACACCTATGTACCTTCCTTTTTCACCATGATGATGAACATCTTCATCTTCTTCTTCATGCTTCTTGTTCTTCACATTTTTCTCCTTGTATTTGTTGTTGTTACCTATTTTTGGGACTTGTTGTGAATGCATAGAGAAGTCGATGATATCAAAAGAAGGAGAATCATCAACATTGTTGTTGGAAAATGTTTGGAAGCAAAAATTTGGTGAAGATGATGTGTTCCAGTCTTGGATCTCAAAGAAATTAGGGGAAGTCATTTTTGGCAACTATTTGTTTTTTTGTTGCTTGAATCCTATGAACCTATTGACCCTAGGTAGCTGTAACCCTATTATTTATATAGGTCTTGGATCCCATCCAATTGTTTCTTTAATGTTATAATTATAAACTTATATAAGTTTGGGGAATCTATCACATTGAAGTCTTAAATAATTTAAGATTGCCTTGCTATATATAAACGAAACTCAAGAAAGAGTTCGTTTGTCTTATTAGATTATGGATTGTACAATAATGATTCATGTTGCTAGTTGCTTGCACGTGAATTCAGTAATTTTTGTATTAAGGAATTCTTTTTAGGTGCATGAACAAATAGTTAAAAATATAACTAGAGGGTGAATTCTTTGAGTACAACTGCATATCTAAGCATTTTTATTTTTAAGTCCAATCAAGCATGTTAAAACTTAACAAAGACCATTTTTATTATACTAACGTATATACATGCGCGTTTTAATAATACTTCTTCGTTTCTGTTTTAGTATTCCTTCTTCTTTTTCTTCGCGTTTTTCTTTTTTCTTTTTCATCTTTCTCATTTTTCTTCTTTGTGTTCCTTCTTCTTCGTCGCATTTTTTTAAGTAATTTCGATTTATTTCTTAGTCTAATTGTAACACCCTAATATTCAAATCTTTATACTCGAGTCATAAGTCAATGATATTACGGTGGTACGATTCTCAGGTGGATTTTTAATATATAAATATAGGTAATTTTCGAAAGGAGTATTAATCGAGAAGCCTGAAAAGAGTAGAAATAAAATCGTGAAGACGTATCACTCACGTTTCGACAACGAAAAGTTAAACTGCTAAGCCGAACGCGATATACGGACAAGGCATAAAGGAGATTAAGAGATAGATAACAGATAGATATATATAGCATAAGTAATAGCCACTAGTCGCGACCCGCGAAGTTTAGGCCGGCTAGGGTACAGAATGAAAGTAGTTGACAACAGTATATCCTAATCTCTCCCAAAGGAAACATAAGAGCCTCTATAGGCAAGTTCCAAAAGAGTTCAATACATAATATAATCTTTTCAAAACAAAGATGGAGAGATTCTAAGCAAAACACAAAGTAGAGAAAATAAAGATCTTCGCCGTCTCTCAGACATACCACAGCTCACTTTTGAGCACCTGAACCTGTATCTGAAAAACAAGAGATATATACGGAATGAGAACCCGGGCCCATGGGTTCCCAGTACGGTAAAAGTGCCAAATAAATACAATGCACTGCAATAAAAACTCACTAAGCATCCTAAACTCCTTTTTCACAAGTATCCAGCCTAGATCCTCACTAATCCATAAATAGGCATCTGTCGTAAGGGGATACTAAATCTAGTTCATGTTACACATATTTCCCAACTCGCTGATTCTTCCACGAATCAGACTCAGAATCATAAGCAAAACCATTACCAGTTGTTCTGCCTCAGCAACTCTATATCAATACATCATACCATCGCCTGGAGCTAGTGAAATCACATCACTGCGTCTACCCAGGGGGCTCAAATTATCTCATTCAAAAATCATCATCATCATGCAATCGCATCATCAATTCATCTCATCGAGAATAGCCCTCAACATCCACCGACACCAACATGAGGGATCTCTCAGTTGTACAAATACAAGCAATACAGACAAGTAATACACAAATAAGGTACAAGTAGAACAAGTAGCACATAATCAGGTAATATAGCATATATGATGTAGAAATCCAAAATAAATAGGCAAAACCCAAACAATTCAAACATATGCAAATGATGTATGCCTGCCCTATGGCTGATGATATCATCTTTCGGTTATATAGCCAACCCGACATGTCCTGGTAGCTAACCATTGGATAGAAACACCCCTTATGGAGCAAGTAGGTTTGAGCTACAACCCCCTTACTACTACCCGCTCAACTCAGAGCCAGTGGAACAACCACTACTGTGGCTACTACCCAGGCGGGTGTTTAAAAGCTCAACTTGGAGCGAGTGGATTCACCACTACTGCCGCTACTACCCAGGCGTCACAATCTTTGACCTGGAGCAAGTGGGACGAACCACAACCCTTGCTACTGCCCACGTATCTTAAGCATTAACCCGGAGCAAGCGGGACGAACCACAATCCTTGCTACTTTCTCATTGCTAGACATATCATAATGATTTAATACATAAGGGGTGAGATCGGAGGCTTAGAAGTATGAGATTTAGTTTTTAAAACTCAAAAATCAACTTTGTGATGAAAACAGGGCCACGCGTACGCGTACTCCACGCGCACGCGTGGATGGCCACAAAACTCATCGGCACATACGCGCCATTCATGCGGACGCGCAGGTTGAAAAATAGACAACGACGCGTACGCGTGGCTACGCGTGGGTACACTTGCGCCCCAAGCACAAGACTGGCACAACTCTGTCACAACTCTCAGAAAAATGACTGGGCAATGGGTGCAGCGCTTCGATGCGCACGCGTACACCACGCGCACGCGTGGATGGTGCCTTCTTGAAGAACGACGCGTACGCGCCAAGTGCGCCTACGCGTGGAGGGTCATTCTGCTAAAAATTTTCTAAGTTAAAAGCTGCAGAATTCACAGATTCAACCCCCAATCTTCTGACGGACATAACTTCCTCATTTTAAATCGTTTTTCGCCCGTTCTTCGAACGGCATGGACATCCCGGATCCAACTTCACTTCTAAACAAATTTGGCACAAAATAGAAATCCGCAGTCCAAGTTATGTCCCGTCAAATTATGCCTAAAAACCATGTTTTCACTCAAAACCACAAAGTGCCATTTTCAAAACAAGCCATTTTCAACTCTTTTCAAAATCAACCAAAACATGCCAATTTCATCCCTTTTCTTTGAAATCAATCAAAGTATATCAAAATCGACATTAAGCCTCCTGAACTCATATACTAACACATTACCACAATTCATAAAACCGCCATATAACCATTTTTACCCATTTCACATACTCACTATTACATGGTTTCATCCACAAATCAACCTTAATCATTCCTCAAGCATATATCACAACATACATATCTCTCATGCATTATCATACCATCAAGGCATCAATAATCATACTCACATATATGACCACATAACATACCTCAACCAAAATCAAACATACCTCATCTATACAATTTCACCCAAAATTACCAATTTCCACATTTCAACTCCTCTAACCTCATTGTTCAATAACCAACCCAATCATTCATATATTCATTATCTGAAATTCATCCAATTACTTGTGTCATCATACAATGCACACATCAACTTACCTTCCTTACCTCTTTCTAGCCTCTGGCCCAAAATTTACGGCCTCCGGCCCAATTTCACAATTTAAATGCATAAACCACAATTCAATACTCATTACCCAATACATCAAATTCTCAATACACCAAGCATACAAGGCCACACAATTTTCAACCCAATCATTAATTCACATTACATACCAAACTTAGCCCCAAGCCTCACCAACCATTTACACAATCCAAACTTAATCCTAGGGGCATCTAGCCTAGGAATTCTCATCACACCACACGGTACTTAAATAAAACTTAAACCGTACCTCTTGTAGCCAAATCAATTGAGCCTCTTCTTTGGAAGTCTCCACCAACCTTAGCCCCAAGCCTCACCAAAGCTCCTCAAGCAACACCAATCTCTCAATTGTGCACCAAAACCATCAAATGCATTAACATAACCAATATCACATACATACATCAACCTAGGGCTCATAAAAATGACAATTCACAAGGGTTGGAGGGTTTCTTACCTTAACCCACTGAAGTTTGTGATGAATATCACCCATGGCTCATACTAGAGCACTCCTAAACAACCAAAATCACAAGGTTTCCTCAAAACACAAACTAAATTCGAATTTGAAGAGGAAAATAAAAACTGGGCAGAGGATAGTAGATTACTCACCACAAAACTTAGATATAATTGTAGAGGATGAGAAGAGCGACGCGTGGCCACAAACGACTCGTCAATCGGAGCTCCGTAGCTCAAGTTATGGTGGTTTGAAGATCAAAGAGAGTTATGTTTTTTCTCTTCTCTTCTCTCTTCTCAATTCAGTGCCCAACACTCATTCTTTAGGGAAAAATGAGATGAAATGCTTATAACTAATGTTTATATACGTTGGGTCTTGGGCCCACTTAGGCCCGGTTCACTTATTTTTGTTCGTTGGCCCAATTTTGAACCAAAACCTTTAAGATTAGTGCTCTAAATCGCACTTCAAATATTTCTACCTCCCCTAATTATAATTCCTCATTTCTTAATCTTATTTACTCATAATCAATTTTCTTAGCTGCAGTACCAGACAGGTCTCAGCCGGTACTGCCGATAAAATTCCACTGCGCGCTTTTACGCAGAAAACTATGTCTTCCGACTCGGAAAAATTCACTGAATCCAAATATCATATTTAAATCATCAAATTCCAATTTCCAAATCTTCCAACCATATTCGCTCCTACTTAACTTATTATTCAATTAATTTCGGTTAGACCGGGTATTACACTAATTGAGGTTCATTTGGATCCAGAAATAAATTGTATGTGTTTTTGTTGATAATTGAGTCTTTTTGACTGCTTGTTCAAGACTAAACTAATTTCAGTTTATTTGTGTGTCAATTGAGGTTCAGTTGATTCTACTGTTAAGTTTTGACCAAATTTTTTATTCCTTAAGTAATTTCGATTCATTTATTAGTTTATTTGAGATTCATTTGGATTCAGAAATAAATTCGATCTATTTTTATTTATGATTGAATCTTTTTGACTGCTTGTTCAAAACTGAACTAATTGAATGGAACGGAGTAGAATCTAATGTCATTGAATAAAGTGACAATAATCAATAATTTCATTCTTCTTTGCTAAAAAATTTGGTCAATACTTATTAGCAATAGCAAGTGAACCTCAATTAGCACGCAAATGAACCGAAATTATTTTAGATTTGAACAACAGTAAAAAAGATTCAATCATTAACAAAAATACATCGAATTCATTTTTGGATCCAAATGAACCTCAATTAAACTAAGAGATGAACCAAAATTATTTAAGAAATAAAAAATTTAGTCAATACTTATTAGCAGCTTCAAGTGAACCTTACTTAACACACACATGATCAACCGAAATAAACTAAGAAATGAATCAAAATTATTTAATGATGACATAAGAGAAAAATCAGAACCAATAAAAATGTTAGAATGTTGGTGTTATTGGTGACAACGATAACGAAAGAGGAATATAACAAAAAAAGGAAAAGAAGAAGAAGAAGACGCAACATCAAAGAAAATTTGCCGTTTATGTTAAAAGTGGGAAGTTGTTTAAATTTAAAAGTCTGTTTCTTAGCGCGTAGATGTAGAGAAGGTTATATCAACTTGGTTGAACTTAGTTAGTGAAATCACTTGGATGCAGAGTATTATTTATTTTTTAACCTATATTAGTTAATCTTTTTTATTATAAAATTTAAATTTAAAATTTAAAATTTTTAAATTCTAAATCTTAAGTTATAATTTCAAATTTTAAATATTCTAAAAATAAATATAATAAAAAATAATTTATTCATAGTTAAATTTTTTTGCAAACAAAAAAGAAAAAATATTTATATAAAAATTTACAAAAATTTAAAAAATAATTTTTATATAAAAATATATTAAAAATATAATTATTTATAAAAATTTTCTTATCCATTTAAACTTTAGAATAAGTTTCATTATACAAACTTTAACGAAGAGTATTTAAAAATAAAAATATATTATTTTGGGCGGACGGTGTATTTAAAATACACTTTAACATGTGATGCAAAGACTAATAAATGATTTTAACGGGGGGATGGTTTTGGATGCATGTTAATTAGGGCAATAGTGCATATATAGGTTGTAGAGTTTTACAATGTGGCACATATTCACTTAGATAGGATATTTACGAATTTAGTTTTGAGAAGATTTGGAGAGAAGGAAAAAATATTTGGAAAGGTTAAAGTTAATTTATGAGTTTTACTTTTCAGAGTACGAGGAATTTGGATGTCTTTATCAACTTTTTCAAAATTTTTTAAATTTTTTATTTTTAAATTGAGTTATACTAGATAATTAATAATTTTTTTTGAATAATCATCAATCAAATTAAAATATACTACATATACTTTTAAATTATTTACCTAAATCTTAGTATTCCGCACCTAGTGAAATAAACATTCGATATATTCATTATTCACATTATTTAATATTTTCATGGTCTACTGATACACCACTCAAATTCCTCTTCCTTGATTATTTTTAGCTCGTGAAAAAAAAAAAAAAAGAAATTAGCCATTCTTTAACTTCTCTTGCTCTTCTTTGCAAAACATTCCCTTCAATTTTCGTTCTCTCACGATTCACGAGAGCATGTTTGGGAAGGACCGTGAAATAAGAAAATAATCAAAATTAAATAATCATGTTTTAGTAAATTAAAATAAAAAAATTATAATCTTAACTAATAATTTGAAATCCGAAGGGTAAATCACAATAATAAATTAAGGGGAGCAAAATTTTACACGAATCAGCCAAAACAAAAATTGTTTCATGAATTCACAATACACGTTTATATGTAGTTCGAATCAATTAAATTTGAACCCCATTTCTACATAATTCGAACCAAGTACACACGCATACACTAGTTCGAACTAAATATGTTCGAATTATACACAACACACGCACATACTAATTCGAACCAACTTGGTTCGAATTACACACATAGTAATTTCTATGCTGCTAAAAAATTAATAATTTATTAAAAAAATTTTATTAAAAAAATTAATAATTTAAAAATTAAAAAATATATATTTTATTTCATACATTAAAAAAAGCTAACAAAATATTTAATCACGTATAAAAATTTGTAATATTCTAATAACTTAGGTAAATACATGCATGTACTCAAATTTTAAATAAAATACTCTACATAGTCAATAATAATTTAGAAATGAAAGAAAAATATTTTATTCCATACAAAATAATTAAAAAATATATTTTATTCTAATACAAAAAAAATTTAAAAAAATGGCTTAAAAGATGTTATGAGTACTATAAAAATTTGTAATATTCTAGTGATTTATAGTACTATAAAAGATGTTATGAGTACTATAATGTTATGAATATTTCTATAATGACCTAAGTCAACCATATATTACAAATTTTTATAGTACTTCTAAATTATATGGTGATTCGAATCACCATATATTACAAATTAGTAAAAATTTGTAATATCCTAATGACTTAGAACATTAAAGAAATACTCTACATAGTCAATAATAATTTAGATCATAAAGAAAAAATATTTTTATCATGTATTTACCTAAATCACTAGAATATTACAAATTTTTATAGTACTCATAACATCTGTTAAGCTATTTTTTTTAATTTTTTGTATTAGAATAAAATATATTTTTTAATTATTTTGTATGGAATAAAATATTTTCTTTCATTTCTAAATTATTATCGACTATGTAGAGTATTTTATTTAAAATTTGAGTACATGCATGTATTTACCTAAGTTATTAGAACATTACAAATTTTTATAGTACTCCTAACATTTTTTAAGCCA
>NC_029773.3:13216061-13242832 GCF_000817695.3 Arachis duranensis | reverse complement strand
TGTATGAAATAAAATATATATTTTTATTTTTTAATTTATTAATTTTTTTAATAAATTATTAATTTTTTAACAGCATAGAAATTACTATGCGTGTAATTCGAACCAAGCTGGTTCGAATTAGTGTGTGCGTGTGTGTTGTGTATAATTCGAACCTAATTAGTTCGAATTAGTGTGTGCGTGTGTTTGTGTATAATTCGAACCTACTTGGTTCGAATTATGTAGAAATGGAGTTCGAATTTAAATGGTTCAAACTACATATAAACATGTATTGGTGAATTCATGAAGCAGTTTTCGTTTTGGCTTATTCGTATAAAATTTTGCTCTCTTTAGCTTAAATGTATTTTTTGCCCAAATCCAAATATAGTATAAGCGATATCTAGCAACATTTTGAATCTTATGATCATAAGTAGGGTTAAAAATAAATCGAATCGGATCAAGTTTTGATGGCTTAGACAAATCTAGTTTATATTGTGAATATTTGGTTTAAGTCTAGATTTATTATTTTTTATAGACTTTTTTAAAGTTTAAGTTTGACTTATTTAAAAATCTAACAAATTCATAAATTTATTTAAAAAATTTATTTATGAATTATAACTCAAAATAATAAATTTAAAGAATTTAAGTTGACAATAGATACATTTTAAAAATTATAACTCATAATCTATAAATTATAATTTATTTATATATTAATCATTACTCTTTTATATATATATATATAAACATAAATTTTATGAATAATTGAAAACTTAAATTAAAAATAATTTATTTTTATAAAAATAATATTTTAACAAAGCAGTTCAACAAGTTTTACAAGCTTTAAAAAAGTCTATAATTTAATTCTTTTTTTTAATTGTCCATGGTCTGTATTTTTCAGCCCGACAAACCAATAATTAATCTTGTCGTGGATTGAAACTCCATTTAAGGGTTTGTCGCTACCCAATGAGTTGCTGCATGTACAAGGCAGAATTCGAATCCCCAAACTTATTTAAGCGGACGAGTAAACTGACCATTTGACAAATTCAAGTTGATTCAATTTAATCTTTATAACAGTCCAATTACACATCCAAGGTTTTTTGGTAACCAAGTTAATTGACCCAATCAACAAAAATCACTCTCATTACACTACCGTATACACACGCACGCTTCAATAATGCAAACATATCCTTCTTCATCTTCGCGTTCTTTCTTCTTCACATTTTTCCTATTTTTTTTTGAAAGAAAGAGCTCAACACATAAGTGGAGCATAAAGTACTAAACAAAATAAAGCAGTTGTACAACTCCTATGTCATCTCCGGCATTGCCATCAACAACATGAATTATTTACAACACCATTCTCTGGCATATGAAAAGGATTGATCCACGCAATCTGTAACCCCTTTTTCCTTATTGTGAAAAATGACATCATTTCTGCGTAACCATATACTCCAAATCACTGAGAAGAAGCCAATTATCCAATACCTGCGCACCTCTTTTCTCATTCGGACATCTCTCCAACTCTGAAAATGCTGTTTCACAGTACCTGGCATAATCCACTCTTGTCCAAATGCCGATATCCAAGCACACCACACCTGCCAAGAGTACTCACAAGTAATAAACAGATGTTGTATATTTTCATCATCTTTTTTACACAGCATGCACATAGTATCATTCTGTTGTAGGACACCCAGTCGACTAAGTCGATCCTTTGTATTGACTCGGCCCACCAAAACAAACCAGGAGAATAGTTCCACTCGTGGTGGGACTAGGCCTTTCCAAATGTCTTTTGTGAACCTGTAGTTTAGAAGCTCCTCGTCCATAGTCTCTTCCTACAATGCCTGCACAAATGAGTTAGTTGTATAAACGCCTTCCTTGTGAAACCTCCACACCACTCTATCTTGCACATCTGCTATCAATCTAACAGATTGCAGGACAAGTAGCAGTTGGTCCAGTATATTTGTCTCCCATTGTCGGAGCTCTCTTCTCCATTGGAAGTGCCACACCCACTCTATCCCATCCCAGAACCCACATTCCCCAATAACTGATCCTTTTTGGTTTGAAATCAAGAAGAGTCTCGGAAAGTTATCTTTCAGCTTTCCCACTTGGAGCCATTTATCTTCCCAAAATCTGGTAGCCCTACCATCTCCTACTTCCATAGCAAGCCCATCAATCATCTTCTGCCTGACCTGTTGTTCCTTTATTTTCACTTGACATATGTCTCTCCATGGTCCTCCCCTCTTTGGCAATATCTGAGTGGACAGCAGGTGATTTGGGTTCAAACTATTGCAAGAGCATACAATCCTCTTCCATAGGGGACAATCCTCCTTCGAGAATCGCCACCACCATTTAAACAATAAAGCCATATTCCGAACCACCGCATCACCCACCCCCAATCCTCCTAACTTCTTTGGTGCCTGAACCATCTCCCATTTCACTAGTGCCATACTAGGTCGCCCATCATCCTTTCCCCAAAAGAATTTCCTCTGTAGTGAGATAATTCTCCGTGCAACCGCATTTGGCATCTTGTACAAACTCAGGTAATAAATAGGCAAGCTGTTGATAACTGACTTGATGAGTACTAGCTTTCCAGCCTTGCTAAGAACCTTCGCCTTCCACAAGCTGAGCTTCTCTTCCACCTTTTCTATCACCGGCTTCCAAGTTTTTACCAACCTCGGATTCGCACCTAAACTAATCCCAAGGTACCGAACCGGCAATGCTGTCTCCTGACATCCTAGAATCTAACACATGTGGCTGACCCATTCCTGGCTGCAGTTAACTGGTATCAAGTTAGACTTCTCGAAGTTGATGCTCAACCCAGACATCATTTCAAAACACCTCAATAGCCTCTTATAGTTCCTTATAGTTTCCTCTTCTGGCGGACAGAATAAAATAGTGTCATCAGCAAACTGTAGGTGTGATAGCTCTATTTTATCCCTACCAACTAACAGAGGAGATATCCGATTGTTCCTAACCGCCTCCCCAATCATCCTGTTCAGCACGTCCACCACCAGTACAAACAAACATGACGATAAAGGGTCTCCTTGACGTAGCCCCCTCTCCATTTTGAATGGTTTCGACGGTGATCCATTAATTAGAATAGATACTGATGCCGATGTAACACACTCCCTCACCCACGTCCTCCATGTTCTTCCGAAGCCCATCTTCTCAAGTACAATGTCAACAAAGCCCCATTTTACTCTGTCATAAGATTTTTGGAAGTCCAGTTTAATAATCGCTGACGCCTTTCTCTTCAGTTTTAACCATTGCACAATTTCGCATGCTATTAGAGCTCCATCATGTATCTTCCTCCCCTTTACAAAGGCACTCTGGGATTCCCCAACTAAACCTGGCATTACACCCCTCATTCTCCTTGACAATATTTTAGAAATAACTTTGTAGACACACCCAACCATACTGATAGGTCTCAGGTCTTTTATCTCCTTAGCCCCAACAAATTTCGGAGCCAACGCTACCCACGTGACATTAGCATCTGTTGGCAAGCTTGCAGTCTCAAAGAAATTCAACAAGGCCGCAGTGAACTCCCTTCCAATCTCATCCCAACACCTTTTTATAAAATTCATATTATATCCGTCACTCCCCGGCGCCTTAGAAGATTCACAGTCCCATACTGCCTCTTTCACTTCTTCTACTGATTGGAGCGCCTCCAAGGCTTCTGCTTCCTCTCTCTCCAGATGATTAACCAATCCATCCCTAAAAGTCACCTTTGGGGACGCTTCTTGGTGGTACAGCTGCTTATAAAAGTCCCGGATGAAAATCTTGATTCTTGCTTGATTCCTCACTAGCCTCCCATTGATCACCAAAGCCTCAATCCGGTTATTTCTTCTCCTCGCTGAGGCAATATTATGGAAGTACCTTGTGTTTCTATCCATCTCAGTAGCATATCTAGATCTTGACATTTGCTTCCAATGCATATCCTGCCTTACATACCACTTCTCACAGCACCTCACTAAGGCCCTCCTCCTTGCCTCTATTGTAGCATCGTATCTTCCACTACTAACCATATCATCCGCCTTGCGTATTTCTTCCTCAAACCTCTTTATCCGCTCAGTCATATCCCCAAAATGCCGCTTATGCCATAAGCGTAGAGGTTCTGACAGTGCTTTCATCTTTTCCAGGAATTGTACATTGCCCAGTCCCCTCCATTCCTCCTTCACCATTCTCAAGAAACCTTCATGCGTGAACCAGGAGTCCAGACTACGGAACGGTCTTGGACCATCAAACCTTCTGATGTCTTCCATGATCAATGGGCAGTGATCCGATAAACCTCTAGACCCGCTTCTCAAGCGCATCTCCGGGTACTTATCAAGCCACTCTACAGAAACCAAGCTCCTGTCAATACGGCTGCACGACTGTCCCCTAAACCATGTATACTTACAATCATTAAGTTCCAAATCGACCAACTCCATATCATTTACCCATGTTCTAAATTCTGTCGCGGACACTGGTAAAGTAACAGCTCCTTTCCTTTCCTCCAAGAGCAAAATTTCATTAAAGTCCCCTAGAAAACAAATCGGTACCTGACACAATCCTGCAATATAACTTAGCTCCTCCCACATAGAGATTTTCTCAGCTCTCTCATGTGGTCCATACACCAAACAGATAGCACAATGAAAATTATCTTTTACTACAAGTCCTTTTAAACATAACCATCTATCTCCTTTATAACAATTATACAGTTTAAAGGCTGGTTCATTCCATATTAGCAACAGTCCACCAGAAGACCCACTGGAACCTACGAACTCCCAACATGCTCTGTCACTTCCCCAGATATGAGCAACATCAAATTTAGTCATGACCTCCTTCTTTGTTTCTATCAGACCCAACATTTCTAACATAAATTTATTTTTAAAACTCTTTAACATACTAGCTTTTGCAGTGCCTCCCAACCCCCTTATATTCCAAGAGCTAAAAATCATTTTGCCAAGACATTACACACCTGTTTACGGTTTTTTGGCCGGCTTCTTCGAGCTTTTTCTTTTTGCTTGGCCTGTCGTCGTTTCAATGCCATGATTTCGTTCTGCTCCTGCAAGATTGCCATGATATCTTCTTCATCACTGCACTGCGCACCTGACTCTACAGCTAATTTCCATGCCTCTTTGTTCTCTGTCATCTCTTCATCCCAAGTAAGTTTGTGCTCTTTGCTGTCTAAACTTCCTGCCTCTGAGCCAGAATCTGCGTCATTCTCATGTTCTTCTTCTCGTCCTTTACCTTTACTCTCAGCAGTAGCATCCACCAAGACCTCCCCTTCCTCCAATCTGGAACCTATATCTCCTCTAAGCTGACTTTGTACCTCTGGATCGTTTCTTCGGGGTTTGACAGTATCAATTCTGTTTCCCCCGTTTCGTGCAGTTCTCGTCCTTGGGGCAGCTTCAGGTGATGCGTTCAACACCACTTCCTTCCCCTTGAGTCGCCGGTCACTGCGGGCATAGGTAACCTCCTCGATAGTGGGCCTCTCTACACCAGTCCGCCGGTCCTCCTTCTCCCGCGCTTCGGCCTCATGGTCGCCGCTTCTCCTTCGCCCGCCTTCATCAGCCATTCCCGTTTTCCCCGCCGCGTCCTCCATATCACCAGCAACACTACGCGGAACTGGTGGCTTCCTCCCATGCCCGGCCGGTCTTTCACTCAGCTCACTTGCCTCCGACGCGCTCTGTTGTCCGGCGTCGCTCCTGTTCGGCCAGCCTGCGTCTTCTCCCAGCTGCGCCGTGCTTACCTTAGGTACCCTCGTGGATTCTTCTTTGTTTCGGGCAAGCATTTCACCCGGGTCAGACCCAACCAGTTTTGGATACCCGCCCGCTGGCCCGCATCTGCTGTCCATCACCATCAGTCCATCTTCTTGTCTCTTCTCAGCCATAGTGGGCCTTCTTTCGTCCAGCCCTTTTTCTTTTCTTCCAGATCTGGTGTCAATCACCATCAGCCCATCATCTTGTCTTTTCTTAGCTATATTGGGCCTTCTTTCTTCCAGCCCATTATCCTTTCTTACATTTTCAAACGTATGGCACTCATAACCTTCATAATAATTGGAAACCGTTTCTTCCGAATCCTTACTTTCACACGATCCCTTAGAATCCGCCCGCCCATTTAATTCTCCTTGATTTCCGTTTATAGATAATCTTTTTGAAATTTTGTAATGCCATTCGTTTAAAATGATACTTGAATTTACCATCATGTCCCTCCCCTGTTCGTCTTCCCTATTGTCAACCGTTGTCTGCACTACCGCCGGATCCCATGCCACCACCATTGGTTCACGCTGTATGTCTTCTTCGTTTGTCATGTGTCGAACACTTGCCTCCTCTTTTTCTTTCCGAAAGCACTCTTCCCGATACACCTCTCCACCCACTTCTCGTACAAGGACGTCAAATCCACTTGTTCCTATTGTAACATGAATCCATTCATTGATCATATCAAAGGTGCATGTATCGATGAGGACTCTACCCGCACTGAACGAAATACCTGATTCCGTCAGTTTATCACATTTCACTACTTTTCCCCATTGCTCTCCTATTTTATGAAAAGTGTTTCTTGACCATGCATGTATTGGGACTCCATAACATTCTATCCACACCCTTCTCGACTCGCTTTTCTCGGTCTCATCCCATCTCCATACCATATAGAACATTTTTAATAATTCATTCATTCGAAATGTGTAAGCTTCTTCAGCTCTAAGCACCGAATCGAACGTTATCATTGCTTTATATGCCCCCAATTCCCTTACCTGTGTCACGCCGGGCCAATCCCTATGAATCTTCTGCTGTAGTGAATTAAAATCAATCGCCTTCTTTGTGCCGCCTACAATACTTCTCTGTAACCAAACCACATTTTCACTCGATATCGGCACTTCTATCTTCTTTGTCCATCCATTACTACTTTGACCTTTTATGGGTTCATCTGATATCTGTCTCACCATTTTACCATCAACCGCTCCCACCCTATGTACCCGTGTATTGTGGCTTCCAGCATCATTTCTGGTGATCACTTTCAGTCGGTTCTCAGTCGTATTTTGCACCGTAGCTCCTCTTCTATATTTCGCTTCTCCTACAAACAGCTTTCGTCCTCTCACCACCATGCTGTTCATGTCTGCAATAGCCTTCAAAGCTCCTCCCTTTGTGGTGTACCGTATAAAGGCAAACAGATATATATGGCCATTTTTATTCTTACGTGACAGATATATGTCAATGATTCTCCCTGTCCATTTGAATATATCGAACAGTTCTCTTCTTGATATGTCTTCCGGCAGATTGTCGACAAAGACGGAGAAGGAATCAAGCTCCAAGCGTTGATACTCTTCTTTGTTCCAAACCCTAGAATCTTTACCACCCCGTGTGTTTCCCCATCTCCCAGACTCTTGAATCCTCTCTCTCTCTCTCATCTCTCCACGGATTTGTTATTACCCTTGTTAGTTGTTATCTTCACATTTTTCCTTCTTCGCTTTCCTACTTTCTTCTTCTTATTCTTCACGTTCTTCCTTCTCTTTGTCTTCCTCCTCCTTCTTCTTCACGTGTTTTATCTCAATCGTCATTCTTTTATTGCTGCTATTGTTGCTGCATTTTTTCTTTTTCTCCTTTTAATTGAGGTTCATTTAGATCCAAAAATGAATTCGATGTACTTTTATTGATAATTGAGTTTTCTTTACTGCTTGTTCAAAACTGAACTAATTTCGATCCATTTTTGTATTAATTGAGGTTCACTTGATACTGCAGATAAGTATTGACCAAATTTTTTATTCCTTAACTAATTTCGGTTCATCTCTTAGTTTAATTGAGGTTCATTTGGGTTCAGAAATGAATTGGATATGTTTTTGTTGATGATTGAATCTTTTTTACTGCTTGTTCAAAACTGAACTAATTTCGCTTCATTTGTGAATTAATTGAGGTTCATTTGATGCTGCTCTTAAGTATTGACCAAATTTTTTTCTTAAGTAATTTCGGTTTATTTCTTAGTTTATTTGAGGTTCATTTGGATCCAGAAATGAATTCGATGTGTTTTTGTTGATGATTGAGTCTTTTTAACTGCTTATTCATACACTAAACTAATTGAATGAAATGGAGTGGAATCTAATGCAATTGAATAAAGTGATAATGAATAATTTCATTCTTCTTTATTAAAATTTTGGGTAATACTTATCAGCAGCATCAAATGAATCTCAATTAGCACACAAATGAACCAAAATTAGTTCAGATTTGAACAAACAGTCAAAAAGATTCAATCATTATTAAAAACACATCGAATTCATTTTTGGATCCAAATGAACCTCAATTAAACTAAGAAATGAACCGAAATTAGTTAAGGAATAAAAAATTTGGTCAATAGTTATCAGCAGCATCAAATAAACCTCAATTAACATACAAATGAACTGAAATAAACGAAGAAATGATCTGAAATTATTTAATGATGACATCAAAGAAAATCAGAACCAATAAAGATGTTAGCAAAATGTTGGTGTTATTAGTGATGACGATAACGAAAGAAAAAGATAATAAAAAAGAAAAAGGAAAAGGAAAAGAAGAAGAAGACATAACATTATGGAAGAAGAAAAAGAATGAGAAAGAGGAAGAGGAGGAAGATTAAAAAGGAGAAAAAAACCTGCGTGCGCGAATTTAAAAAAAAAAGAAGAAGAATAAAGAGGAGGAGGAAGAGGAAATAGAGAAGGAAAAAGAGAATGAAGTTCACTACAACAATATAGATTATTTTTGAGGGTTATAATGTGTAAAAAAATTAAAATTTGTCAAAAAAACAAATTTTGACACTATTTTAACTATGAAAATATGTTAATAAAAGTTTTGTCAAAAATAGTATTTTTAACATATAAGCGATTGTGAAAAAAATTTAAATCTTATTTTGATAAATATTGGCTGTCAAAAATAATTTGTTAGAAAATTTTGAGAACATATTTTCTGTGATACTTATTAATTGTCAAAAATACTATTTATTTTGACACTTATTGACTATAAAATATTCTCAACAAAAAATTTTAACAAAGAATGAGATGTGATCTTGAAACTAAAGAATAAATTGAGATTTTGAAGATAAAGAATGAATAGTATAATCCTAAACTGAGAGCAGTGTGATGTCAAAATTAACAGAGTCCAAAGAAGAAAAAAATAGTAGAGTAAATTGAAAACAAATGAGTGTCAAAATTGAGGAGTAATTTTCTACGGTCAAAGTTTTTGTCAAAAAAATATAGAAAATTTGACATTTGTGATATTTGTCAAAAATATATATTAATTTTGATATTTAATTATGGTATTAAAAAATAAAGTGTCAAAATAACTCTATTTTCTTGTACTGATTATAATAACTTAGTTAAATTTAATTAAATATTTTATTTAGATGTAGAATTTTATTGTTTAACTAATAAACTTTATAAATATTCTAAATTTAACATATTCGACAAAACGAGTCAAATCGAACTGAATTTAAAACAAGTCGAGCCATGAGCTTCCAACGAGCAACCTGGCCTACTTTCCCTCCAAGATGGTTATTTTAGAGTTAGAACGATTTCACTTATTTGACCTCAAATAACGTATATTAGATTGATGCTATAAATACATTTGATTTTATATTCAATTTTGTAATTGTAATATGGGTATTTGCAGTGTCCCAGTGTGGAGAGGGAAAAACATTTGATCCAATACGTTCGGTTGATGCATTGAATTTGTTTAGCTGTCAAACCGACAAAAGCGATCAAAAACGGAATTGATTAGGTCGGTTCCTTTTTTTTCCTTAATCCAACAGGTCGGTTCGATATTGACTACTTAAAAGCAAATTAACATTTAAAATAATATGTTTTCCGAAATTAAAACTGACACATTTGACTTGATTAACATACAATATTTTTCAGCAACCCAAAATTAGAACACAATATCTAATAAAGTTGTAAAAGAATAGATAAGGAGATAACATAAAGATAAGATAAGATAATAATTGTTAAAATTATAACTGAATTTATGTATTATATTAGGTTGAATTTGTGGGTCGTGAGACTTTTTTATTGTTATCATGGATTAAGGTGGAAGAATGACTTAATACGCCCAGTAAACTGGAGGATGAAAGATGTCAAGAACACCAAACTTATTGAGATTAAGGTGGAAAGATTGAGAAGACAAAGGTCTAGTAAAGATGTCAGCTAGCTGTCCAAAAGAGGGAACGAGAGAGAAGTTTCATCACTCCAACTTGAATTTTTTGTTGAACCAAGTGACAATCAACTTCTAAGTATTTGGTCTGTTCATGAAAAATCGAGTTAGTAGCACGCATAAGAGAGATGCGTAAAAATTGTAACACATTTGGTATCCATTGAAGTTCACAAGTTGTGTTGGCAAGTGCACAATATTCTACTTCAGTGGATGAGCGGGCAACGATGGTTTGTTTTTTTGGTCTTTTAAGAGACAAAAGAATTGTCTAATAAGAAACAATAGCATGTTAAAGATTACCGAGTGTCAGGACTTCCGATCCAATCAGAGTCATTGAAGTTGAGAAGCTGAATTTCTGATTCTCTTGGAAAAAAAGTCATTTGCCTGGACTAGTTTTCAGATATCGTAACACATGCTTGGCAGTTTGAAGATGAGATTCAGTAGGAGATGCCATAAATTGACTTAATTGTTGAATGGCATGCATGATGTATGATCGAGTAATGGTGAGATAGATAAGACGTCCAACCAAATGGCGAAATATAAAAGGGTCAGATAGCAGGGGGCTTTTGTCTTGATATAGTATTGTGGTATTATCCATTGGAACAGAGGTAGGTTTAGCACCTAATAAACCAGAATCCTCTAAAAGATCAAGACAATATTTTTTCTGAGATAAGCAAATTTTCTTTGCTAATTGAGCAACCGCAATACCCAAAAAATATTTTAATGGACCCAAGTCTTTAATTCGAAAGTGTTAGTGCAAAATAGACTTAATGGCAGCAAGTTCAGAAATGAAATTACCAATGAGAACAATATCGTCAACATAGACTAGAAGGATAGAAATTTAAGTACCAGTGAATTTAACAATTAGACTATAATCAGATAAGGTCTGCTGATATCCATGAGACAACAAATGATGAGAAAGTTTGTCATACCGTATACGACTAGATTGTCGTAAACCATACAGTGACTTCAGCAGCTTGTAGCATTGATTTGGTCGAGGAGATTAAACCTGGCTGGCAGAGTCATATAAACATCCTCAGTAAGATCCCCATGTAAGAAAGCATTATTGACATCTAACTGATGTATAGGCTAATGCTTCATAGAGGCCAATACCAAAACTAGTTTGATGGTGGCAGGCTTGATGACAGGGGAAAAGGTTTCCAAGAAATCAACACCTTCAATCTGAGTGAACCCTTTAGTCACAAGGCGTGCTTTATATTGATCAACTGAACCATCAGACTTACATTTGATGTGATAGACCCATTTACACCCAACTGGCTTAACGCCTGCAGGGCAATCAACAAGACGCAAAGTTTTGTTCAACTCAAGAGCATCCAGCTCATCTTTCATAATACTACGCCAATTAGAGTATTGATTGGCGTCCTTAAAAGACTTTAACTCAACATCAGAATGTAGAGATAAAATAAACCTATGATGAGAAGATGAAAGAGAAGAAAAAGACATAACTGAAGATAGAGGATGACAACACTTTGAGGAAGAGATATTTGTGAAGGTGAGAGAGAAATTACACAAGTAATCAAAGAGATATGCTGGAGGTCGATGAGGCTGGTCAAAATAACGAGGACGGGGTTGCTCAGGTGACAAGGAAGGTGACGTGTAATGAAAAGGTGATGGTGGGTTAGTGTCTATTGTGGAAAGAGGAGAGGTTGTATGACTTGATATAGATTTGGGGGTTATAGGTTCAAGTTGGTTAGGACATGACAGTAAGGAAGAAAGAAAGGTTGTTGGACAAAAGGAAGAATTGGATGGAAGTGGGTCAATGGGTATGGGTGAGGGTCCAACTGAATCTTGTTTTTGAGAAGGCGTGTTTGGCAATTTTGGGTTGAGTGTATGGAATTGGACATTTTTGGTGACTAAGGGAAAGATCATTTCATAAAAAATCACATTTCTAGAAATTTCAATTCTTTTATCTTCTAAAACATAAATATATCATTTAAAACCATGTTGAAAACCAATAAACACAGCCTTTTTGGCTCTTGGATCAAATTTTGATCTGTTTGCCATTAGGGTAGAAACAAAATATAAGCATCCAAAAACTTTAAGACCATGATAATTTGGTGGATGATTAAATGAAATCTTAAATAGTGTTTTAAAATTAATTGCGGATAATGGAACTCTGTTAAGTAAATAAACATCATGTTTAACTGCATAAGACCAAAAAGATGATGGAAAATTAGATTGAAACATAAGAACACAGGCTATATTCAAAGTATGTTGATATTTGCGCTCTACCCTTCCATTTTGTTAAGGAGTTTCAACATAACTACGTTGATGAATAATGCCCTTTGAAGCATAAAAATCATGTAAATGGAATTCTGGTCCATTATCGAAACGAATAGCTTTAACTTTAGAGTTGAATTGTGTTTCAACTAAAGAATAAAATTTTTACATAATTTTGCACTTCTTTTGATTTTAATAAAATAACCCATGTGAAGCGACTAAAATCATCAACAATAGTAAAAAATATTTATGATTATGAATAGAATTTTGTCAAAACGGACTCCAAATATCAAAATGTAATAAATCAAAACTTGCATTGGCTTTGTTAAAACTTTGAGAAAATGAAAGTTTCTTTTGCTTATAAAGATGACAAATGTCACAAGCCTCATCATGATGCATAGAGATAAAAGAAAAATGTTTATGTAAATGATTAAGTCTTTGTCCAGAAAGGTTTCTAAATGAAAATGTCATATATTTGAAGGTGTAATGGATGGGGATTGGATGAAATTTATGGAATGTGTAGTCATAGATTTTTACCGAAACTGGGTTCAAGAAGATATAATTCCTCTCTCATTCTTTCCAAATCAATCGTCCCCAAATTGTCACTCTGTAGAGTGCAAGAAGAAGATGAAAAAGTGAGTACACATTTGAGTGTTGAAGTAATTTTTGAGATTGAGATAATATTAAAGTTGAAATGAGGTAAATAAAGAACATCATGAAGAACCAATGATAGTGAAAATTGAAAAATGCTTTTATAAAAAACAGTAATTTGAGAACTATTTGGTAAATGAACAATAATAGGAGAACTTTGTGTGTAAAAAATAAATCAAGACAAATTTAATGCAATGTGATCTGTGGCACCAGAATCAATGATCCAAGTGTTCAAGAATGAATCTCGATTTGAAAAATTGTTAACAATAGAAAAAGTACTAAAAGAACAAAGATAATGAGTAGTTGGACTTGATAAAAGCCTAAGTTGGTTTCAAGATAAAACAATCATTCAAAGCCATATTTTCATTTTCAGCCATAAATCAATATTTAGCATAGCTATCCGGCTCATAACATAACCCATAACCAGCCAATAATCATTATTAAATACAACCCTTTGGCTCACGGCATACACCGCATTTCCATCATCACCCTCAGCAACTCATACAGTCATCATTAATCATAATTCATCATTACTCTCCCTTTACCAAAAATTTTAATAAGTTAAAAAGCTGCAGAATTACGTTTTCAAACTCCAAACTTCCGACACACATAACTTCTTCTACAAAATTTCTTTTTTAACCATTTCTGAACCGTTGGAAAGATCGTTTAATAAACTTTCATAAAAATCTAATTTTGAAGAATTCCAAATTCTGTGGACCGAGTTATAGACCGCCAAATTCGATAAAAATTAGTTTTTACCCAAAAATAGAAAACACCAATTTTTCCAATGTTCACAAGCCAAATTCATTTCCACTCATTCAAATGACCACGACCCAACCACATTCATATAATTACACTCAACTAAAACCAAACCTACCTCATCTACACAATTTCACCCAAAACAATCAAATCCCACATCTCAATTCCGTAAACCCTATTATTCAATAATCGAACTTGTTATTCACACATACAATATCTAAAATCCATTCCATCTCTTATATCATCACACAATACACACATCAACTCACCTTCCTTACCTCTTTCTGGTCTCCGGACCAAGATTCACGACCCCCGGCCCAAATTCACAATTTAAATGCATATTCTACAAACCAATATTCATTTTCCAATTCATCAAATTCTCAACACACCAAACATACAAATCCACACAATTCTCAACCCAATCATTAATTTACATTACATATCAACTACACATATTGGTACCAACCATTTACACAATCCAAACTTAATCCTAGGGTCATCTAGCCTAGGAATTCTCATCACACCACACGGTACTTAAATGAAACTTAAACTGTACCTCTTGTAGCCAAAATAATTGAGCTTCTTCTTGGAAGTCTCCACCAATCCTTAGCTCCAAGTCTCATCAAAGCTCCTCAAGCAACACCAGCCTCCCAATTGCGCACCAAAATCACTCAATACTCTAACATAATCAATTTTCATACTTATAATCAACCTAGGGTTCACGAAATTGATAAATCACAAGGGTTAGAAGGTTCCTTATCTTAACCCACAAAATTAGTTTATAGAACTCACCAATGACTCATACTATAGCACTCCTAAACAAGCGAATTCACAAGATTTTCTCAAAACCCAAACCAAATTCGAATTTAAAGAGAAAAATAAAAATTGGGCAGAGGACAGTGGAATACTCGCTACATAACTTAAATATAATTGAAGAGGATGAAAAGAGTGATGTGTGGCTGCAGACGGCTCATCAATCGGAGTTCTGAATCAAAAGTTATGGTGATTTGAAGTTTGAGAAGCTAGGTTTTCTTTCTCTCTTCTCTCTATCCGCCCCTCCCTCTCATTTTTAGGGTAAATGAGCCGAAATGCTCATAACGAATGTTTATATATATTGGGTCTTGGGCCCAATTCGGCTCGATTCACTTGGTTTAACCCGTTGGCCCAATTTTGGGCCAAAATATTTAAGATTAGAGTTTTGAATCGTATTTTAAATATTTCTACATGCCTTAATTATAAATCCTAATTCCTTAACCTTATTTACTTATAATCAATTTTTTCTCAGCTGCAGTACCAAACAAATCTTAGCCGGTAGTGCCGGTCAAAATTGCAGTGCGCATTTTTACGCAAAAAACTATGTTTTCCGACTCAGAAAAATCCTCTGAGTCCAAATAGCATATTTAAATTATCAAATTCCGATTGCTACATTTTCTAACCATATCCGCTTCTATTTAATTTATTATTTAATTAATTACGGTTTGACCGGGTTTTACATTCTACCCCATAACAGAAATTTTCGCCCTCGAAAATTTCATCCACCACCACGTGTATGTAAGCGTAGTCTGCCTTTATATCCAACGCATGGTAGTCCCAAGGTCTTTTTACTCAGCGCGCTTCCGCTGCCGCGCTCTAATTCCTTTATCTTCAAGGATCTCGATCATTCGTTTAACGCTGACCAACATCCTCGTTCTTTACTTTTATTGTCTCATCAACTGACATCTTATTAAATCTCAAATCATGTCATCAATAATATCACCATCATCATTAATCATAGTCATCATCCCACATTACTATAATCAACCAAAAATCATCACTATACCTTAATCATACTCCATCACCATCCTCTCTCTCTGTCAAGCTAATTACCAATAATCACAGCTCAACTCCAAGCATAACCTCCAGACTTACTTTCTTATTCCCAAACCCTCGAATCTATATATAAATTGCTTTATGAAAGTCTTTGACTAATTAATCAAAACTCTCTTCGTTTTTAGAAATCAAATGAGTTTGAAATAACAAGTTAACAAACTCAAAAGAATTCGATTTTCTTTAATAATATATAAAAGCATTCGAAACACATCTCTTTTGTTAAAGTTACTCAAATAAAAAATCATTTTCAAAACCATAACCAGCACTCTTTCAAATTCTTGGAAAAATTTCGACAGCACCTCCCCTAAAAACTAGAGTTTTCCACCTGTCACAGGTCCCCTCAAACCAATCTGAGTACAACATCAGCATTTCAATTTAATGGTTTTCAAATTCGTCTTTCAAAACCAATCATTATAAATCTCAATCTAAATCCAAGGCCACCATGACCAAATATCATAGTACTCATCTCTCAAACACGACAACTTGCACTCACTCATCATCTAAATCCAATTACGCATCAACAATCATTTCCTCATCCATTTCAGAACCATCAAAGTTCATTGCCACAATTTATCCCAATTATCTAGAATCATTATCTGCATTAGTTCACTAACCTTTTAAGTACTCAAAGCATAAAACATTTCTAATCATACCCTACTATTCCTTATTATTACCATACTATGTTAACGCTTCTAGCAAGCTTCCGCTGCGTCACTCTGATTATTAACCACCAAGAATCCAATCATGAATCCATGTCATATTCCCCCTATCGAATCACAAAACCTAGGCCCACTTCTAAGTTTTCTCAACCCGATAGAAATAATGCTTACGCTCATCGTGAGACTAAATCACGTCCTCTTAAAAATCCTTGATCCCCATACTCACATTACCTAATCATTCAAAACCTATAATATTCGCTGCCTAACAATTTGTCATCCTCCAATTTCTACACAAGTGCTCAATTTTCACAAACTTTCATTCCCATTCAAATCCAACTATTCCAACATCAATTACAAGCCCCTTCTACTCTAAATCATCAGATTCCAATCAACTCAAGCATAATTAAACAAATCATTCAAGCAACTATACACCTCCAAGTGTTCCACTCATCAATCCAAAATTAACACACCATTCTTATATATACCACTGCCAAGATTCCTATCATGGTGTTTTCTCACCAGTTCGTTCTTGGAAATTCCTCTTTTCAGTTACTCTATTCATGTCCATGAGACACCCTTCGAGTCTTGTCCACACTAGCCAAGCGATATTGAGGTAATCAGACTCAATATCTCAAGTTAAGTTCTTCAAATTACCAAAGGTACACTCATGGACTTCATGCTAGATGTATTGGTTAGATACCCTAACTAGCACAGGCACAGACTCAGAGTATACATTGAAGCATAAGCAGTTCCATCCCTCAGGCTCACGAGGACGAATTGCTCTGATACCATAATGTAACACCATAATATTCAAATCCTTATGCTCGAGTCATAAGTTATGATAATAAGGTGGTACGACTCTCAAGGGGGATCCCTAATACATAATTATAAGGGTAATTAAAAAGAGTATTAATCGAGAAGCCTGAAAAGAATAAAACTAAAATCGCGAATCGTATCACTCACGCATCGACAACAAAAAGTTAAGGCGTGAAGTCGAAAGCGATATACAGATAAAGGCATTAAGGATAATAAGAGAAGGACAATATATAGACATATAACATAAGTAAATAGCTACTAGTCGCGACCCGCGAAGTTTAGGCCAGCTAGGGTACAGTATAACAGTAGTTAACAACATTATCTCCTAATATCTCCCAAAAGCAACATAAGAGCCTCTATAGGCAAGTTCAAAGGAGTTCAATACATAATATAAGCTTTTAAATATAAAGGTGGAGAGATTCTAAGCAAAAATATAAAGTAGGATATATATACGGAATGAGAACCCCCGACCAATAGGTTTCTAGTACGGTAAAAGTGCCAAATAAATACAATGCATTGTAATAAAAACTCACTAACCATCCTAAACTTCCTTTCACAAAATATTCATCCTATGTTCTCGCTAATCCATAAACAGGCAACTATCATAAGGGAAACCTAAATCTAATTCATATTCCTCATGCTTCCCAACTTTCTAACTCTCCGACAATTCACAATCAGAATTATAAACAAAACCATCCCCAGCTATTCTGTTTCAGCAACTCTATGTCATTACCTCATATCCTCACCTAGAGCAAGTGAAATCACTTCATTGCGTCTACCTGAGAGCTCAAATTATCTCATTCAATAATCATCATTTTAAATTATTCATATCATTATTCCATTTCAATAAGAACAGCCCTCAGCGTCAACCGACACCAACATGAGGGGTCTCTCAGTTATACAAACGCAATTAATACAGACAAGTAATACACAATTAAGGTACAAGTAGAATAGATAGCATATAGTCAGGTAACATAGCATATATGATATAGCAATCCAAAACAAATAGACAAACCCAAATAATTCAAACATATAAAAATGATGTATGCCTGCCCTATGGCTGATGAGTCTCATCTGTCGGTTATAAGGCTAACCCGATAAATCCTGGTAGCTAACCATTGGACAATCCCTCTATCGTGCATCCCCAACTTGAGTAATTCTCAATCATAAACATAATCATAATCATAATCATACAACACCCACACTAGTGTTTAGCCACGGGGGCGAGCTTATCTGGAATTTTCACAGTATTCGGCCACACTTACGACATAGGGTCAGTAGAGTATCGAGTCTCAACCTGGAACACGTGGTGGCTAGTCACTGCTTTCATCTAGGGAAACTCGTATCTCAGATAATCATTTCACATTCACTCATAACATTTCACAATCATTCATCATGACTATATCGTCACTTACACATCACATGATTGCACATTTTTTACATCACTCATCATAACCCAGGACAAGTGGGGCAAAACCACAATCCTTGTGTCTACCCGAAGAGCCTATATACTAACCAACCTGGAGCAAGTGGGGCGCAATCACAACCCTTGCATCTATCCAGGAGATATGTTCTCATATGTCCAGGAGGAACCAAAGAGGGGATCCTAACCTCCCACCATATCGTTGGGGGCGATTTTACATTACCAGGAGGAACAAAGAAGGGGATCCTCACTTTCCTTCATCTCTCAGGGGTCACACTTTCGAGAAAGAGAGCTCAAGATAAAACAATCATTCAAAGCCATATTTTTATTTCCAGTCATAAATCAATATTTAGCATAGCCATTCGGCTCATAACATAACCCATAACCAGCCAATAATCATTATTAAATATAGCCCTTTGGCTCACGGCATACACCGCACTTCCATCATCACCCGCAGCAACTCATACAATCATCAATAATCATAATTAATCATTACTCCCCCTTTACTTCACCTTCAAGCTACCACCCTTCCTAGTCTCTTCTCATTTCTAGGCCTACTATAAGGCTTTAAGACGTAAAGGGTAAGAATGGATGCTTAAAAGTTTGAAATTCGGCTTTAAAAGCTCAAAATCAACTTTTGCTGAAAACAGGGTCACGCGTGTGCGTCGCCCACACTCACGTGTGAAAAGCGAAAAAAGGAAGTGACGCATGAGTATCGTCCATGCGCGCGCAATGGAAGCAGAAAGATAGCGCCACACGTGCGCGTCAGTGACGCGTACGCGTGGGTGCGTTTTGTGCCCCCTCGCACAAAACCAGCACAATACCAGCGCAACTCTTTGGTTTTTCTACTGGGCACTTGCATCAATACAGCGATGCATACGTGTCGGCCATGCGTGCGCGTCGGAGTACGTTTTACCAAAAATTTACTAAGTTAAAAAGCTGCAGAATTACATTTTCAAACCCCAAACTTCTGACACACAAAACTTCTTCTACAAAATTCTTTTTTCAACCATTTTTAAACCGTTGGAAAGATCGTTGAATAAACTTTCATAAAAATCCAATTTTGAAGAATTTCAAACTCCGTGGACCGAGTTACGAACTATCAAAGTTGGTCAAAAATAAGTTTTTACCCAAAAATAGAAATCACCAATTTTTCCAATGTTCACAAGCCAAATTCATTTTCACTCATCCAAATGACCACGACCCAACCACATTCACATAATTACACTCAGCTAAAACCAAACCTACCCTTATCAAATCCCACACCTAAATTCCTCAAACCCTATTATTCAATAATCAAACCAATTATTCACACATTCAATATCTAAAATACATCCCATCTCTTATATCATCACACAATACACACATCAACTTACCTTCCTTACCTCTTTCCAGCCTCCGGCCCAAGATTCACGACCTCTGGCCCAAATTCACAATTTAAATGCATATTCTACAAACCAATATTCATTTTTCAATTCATCAAATTCTCAACACACCAAACATACAAATCCACACAATTCTCAACCCAATCATTAATTTACATTACATATCAACTATACATATTAGTACCTACTATTTACACAAGCCAAACTTAATCCTAGGGGTATCTAGCCTAGGAATTCTCATCACACTACACGGTACTTAAATAAAACTTAAATCGTACCTCTTGTAGCCAAAATAATTGAGCTTCTTTTGGAAAGTCTCCACCAACCCTTAACTCCAAGCCTCACCAAAGCTCCTCAAGCAACACCAGCCTCCCAATTGCGCACCAAAATTACCAATACTCTAACATAATCAATTTTCACACTTATAATCAACCTAGGATTCATGAAATTGATAAATCACAAGGGTTAGAGGGTTCCTTACCTTAACCCACAAAATTAGTTGATGGAACTCACCAATGACTCATACTAGAGCACTCCTAAACAATAAAAATCACAAGATTTCCTCAAAATACAAACCAAATTCGAATTTAAAGGAAAAAATAAAAACTCAACAGAGGAAAATTGAATACTCACTAGATAACTTAGATAGAATTGAAGAGGATGAGAAGAGCGACGCGTAGCCACAAACAGCTCATCAATCGGAATTCCGGATCAAAAGTTATGGTGATTTGAAATTTAGGAAGCTAGGTTTTCTTTCTCTCTTCTCTCTATCCGCCCTTCCCTCTCATTTTTAGGGTAAATGAACTGAAATGCTTATAAATAATGTTTGTATATGTTGGGTCTTGGACCCACTTGGACCCGGTTCACTTAGTTTAATCCGTTGGCCCAATTTTGGGCCAAAACCTTTAAGATTAGAGTTTTGAATCGTATTTTAAATATTTCTACCTGTCTTAATTATAAATCCTAATTCCTTAGCCTTGTTTACTTATAATCAATTTTTTCTCAACTGCAGTACTAGATAAATCTTAGCCGGTAGTGCCGGTCAAAATTTCAGTGTGCGTTTTTACGCAGAAAACTATGTTTTCCGACTCAGAAAAATCCTCTGAGTCCAACTAGCATATTTAAATTATCAAATTTTGATTACTAGATTTTCTAACCATATCCGCTCCTATTTAATTTATTATTTAATTAATTATGATTTGATCAGATTTTACAAAATCAACATAATTTATAACAAAAAAATCTTATTATTAAAAAATATTGAAATATTTTATAACAAATTTTTATTGTTATAAATGCTTTATTTTTTTATAGTAATAATTAGAGTTAACAAATATAATTATAAATTGTATGATGCTTGTTTATATTGTTTGATGTTGTGTAAAAAATTTGAGATGCCCACTGATATGAAATTTGAGAATTTGGAATTTTTTAATTCTAGCTGAGATTCTGTCAATAATTTTTTAAAATTATAAATTTACTTTTAAAAATAAATAATAAAATATTCAAAATTTATTAAATATTATTTATTTATTTTTTTAATAAAATTACACACAATGTGATAGACATTATAATATTTATCATATAAAATAGGAAAAATTGTGACGCAAATAGCTTAAAATAAATCTTGGATTTATGACAAAGTGGATATAAATAAGGAGTTTAAAATTGTCATTTTTGGATGACCTTAACAAATTCTTAAATACTTGCAAGAGTAGAAGACATGATTTCTTTAAGGGTGAGAAAGGTTAGGGGCCATGTGTCAACTGTAAATGTACAAAATTTAAAACCATTAATAATGGTAAGTACGATCTCATGATCAATGAGTTTATGCCTAAAAGTAATAACCAGCTAATTTCTTATGTTTTCTTTGTCCATTTCAAATTTTGTGTATATATATTATTATTACATTGTTATCTTGAAGTAGTTTCCTGGAATAGTCAACTAACAGAATTTAGTTGTCAATTCTGTATTATGTTAAGAGCTTATACTATGTATAGCTCCTCATGTATCAATATTACTCTACGATAGCTTTCATTAGTTTCATTCTCAGTCTACCTTTTTCTCTCAATATACTTTGTTAAATTTAATCTTTAAAAATAAAATTTTATTAACTTATTATACAAAATTTATAAATTATATATACTAATTTTATATCGATTCGATCATGTTTAATCTTATTTATTTTATGTCAAATTTATTTCTTTAAAATAGATTTAACAAAATATTTATACTCTGTCTAGATCTAATTAAACTTATCCTGATCCAATTCATATATTTTTATACTCTTTCAAAAAAAAGATAAAATAAAAGAAAATAAAAATCTAATCACCTAATCAGGATAACAGAATTTGTGATAAAAATTACAAAAATGATAATTAATTTTTTCATTTCTTATTTTATCAATCCTCTCTATCACTTTAGAAGATTTTTTCCATTTGCAAGTGGTAGCAATAATAACACTAAATCCTTATCATAAATTAAACGAACAGATACAATGAATTGAACATGTCCAAAGAATACAATTATCACCTGAATTGTTATTGCTATTATTATTAGGCACACATCTTAATACGCTAGAGGATCTAATGATGATTAATTAGTCAAATCTTGTTATTAGGATCCCTTAGTAATGTTATCATTATCTTATTCATTTGCTTCCCTGTCAATTAGCCAAAACTATCCATTGATGATGTAAAATGTTTCCCTGAACCATAGCCAATATTATATTAGCATATAAAAAGTTATTATTTAAGCGAGTGCACACGTGAGCATAATTTTAAACATAGATCATTACCAAAATACCAAATTGTAATTATTTAATGTACCACTTGCTAACTAGCACTAGCTAGGTACTCCTATTTTGACTACATATAGATTAATGCCAATTGGCATTTTCAATTTATGGATTCTTACTATGATTAGATGCATGAATGAATGCCAAAGTAAGGGGAGCAGCAGATATACATGAGTTGATATTAGATTATTTTTCAATGTAATAGTATTAAGAATATTATTTAACAGATAAGCCAAGATACAGAGATTCTTTGTTATAATTCACCTAAATATATTTTATCATCCTCGATTAATAATTTAATCATTAGAATTAATTGAAGTAATAATAAAGAAAAAAAAATTTAAAATAAATGTAATTGTGTAATAATATCTACAATTTTGGAGTCTTTGTACCTCAATTAATCACATATTATGATGGTTATTTTTTCTTTATCTTCCTTGCAAAATGATAATGTTTTTTTTTTAATAAATTTTCATTCTTACATTGTTCGAATTCAAAACACCAGCAAATAGCAATAATTATCAAAAGAAAGAAAAACCCAGCAAATTGTTACACTTTGGAACCAAATGTCTTCCTTAAAAAAAAAAAAAAACTAAACTCCTTTAAATTTAATTTTATTTAGTGTTGAAATAATTTTAACTTTAGTTTAGCTAATGTGTTTTTAAACTTTTTATTTGAAACACATATTAAGATTATAAATAAATCATTATTAAAAATACAAAAAATCTAACTATTTGATCTGTTTATTATACATTTATTAAAAAGATTATCACTAAATAATAACCTTAACATATATACTTTTAGTATAAATATTAGCAAAACCCTTCTAACCTTACAAAATGAAACAAGAAAAGCTGAAAATAGAAACCTAGGACAACTGAAATGAGTTGTCACTATTACATATTTGATTTTTACAAATATTTAAAAATGGTTACCGAATCATATTAAAATATTATTTATATATTAGTAATATTTTAAAAAATATTAAATATATTTTATATTACTAAAGAATTTTACTAATATTCTTCTAAAGATTTATTAACATTTAATAAAAACTAGTATTTATATTTGTAATAATTAACATTACGAGAATATAAATTTTTTAAAATTACAGTTCACTTTGTTCTGACAGTATATATAACATCCTAACTTTTAGCACTTCATGATCGCACTAAAAGTCCGAACGCTACTTATCTCTATTCCTTTATTTATATACTACGTTTATTTAATATTGAGCCTTCGCGAATACGAACCGAAACTCTAATTAAGAAAATGAATGGTCTTTACTTTAAAACTCTTAATCACAAATATATATACTCACATAGTAATATATACATATAGACTTATTCCAAGATTCTCAAATACAAGTCCTACCAAAGATAATAAATGGCGAAGGGAAAATCTAAGACTAAACCAAATACAGAAAATACGGATATATATACATAAAGTTTCGATGCTCAGTTGCGGCTCCGCACCAAGGATTCCCAGGCCTGTCGCTAAAAGAGAAGATATGTAGGGGGTGAGAACAGCATCCTTGCAAGTTCTCAGTAGGGATAGCAAATGCCGAAAAAATATACAGAATAATATATAATAATAATAAAAGAGATATTTAACTAGGAGCCTTGAAAAACGGATAAAACAAAATCGCAAAATAAAAGCGCAATGCTCAGGAAACAAGATAACTTGCGTGCTAAGAAATCTAAAGATAATAAGTATAAATAGACAGAAAATTAGAATAGAAAGTCAATGATACAAAATAACTAACTCCTAACTCAGCCTGCAAAGCCAAGGCTGGCCGGAGAATATTTACATACATATATACATATCCCAAAAACCCCAAATACGTAGGTAAAACCCTAGCTCTCCTTTAAGATCTAAGAGGAACAAAATAAACAAGTTTCTCGGAGAGAAAGCTAAGTACATATATACATAAGCTACAAAACAAAAGAACCTAAAGCTTTCTAGACTAAATCAATTCCTTAAATCTAACTGGAACATAAATAAAATCCTTAATCTCTCTGCCTTTCCTCCGCTCCTCCATCTCTGGTAAATACAAGGACAAACAAACAGACAAAGAAAGCACAGGTAGAATACATATAATACAGATATCAATTATGACAATTAGCATATTATAATCAATTAGGCAATCTCAATTAGTGCACAAACAAGCCATACATACAAATACATATAATGCATGCCTGTCCTATGGCCGTTGATATCAACTGTCGGTTACGTAGCCATCCCGACATATTCTCAAGCTCAAAAATACACATGGGAAGAATCCCCAAGCCGACATAAGGAAGAGAATGCCCCCAAGCTCAATAATATCCATGGGACGAATCCCAAGCTGACATGGAGAGAAGAGACAACACCCCAAGTTGACATGGGGAAAACAATACCCCAAGGTGACATCGGAAAAATAATACCCCAAGTTGACATGGGAAAGACAATACTCCAAGCTGAATGTTATCCAGGGGATGAATTCCAGGATGACATGAGGGAAACAACGCCCCAAGCTCAATAATAACTACGGAAAAAATCTCGGTTGACATGGGGAGGGCAACGCCCCAAACTCAAGTTATTCAATCATTTCTTACAATTTATCATTTTCAATCTCACAATGATTCACGTCTCATCTCATCATTCTCAATTATTTAACATCATTAAGATTCATGTCTCATCTCATCATTATTAATATCACTTTACTTTCTAAATTACCTCTTATATCATTTTCATCATCTTTATCGACCAAATACCATCTCATCTAATCACTTATTACCTTTTAAACAAATCTTTCTTCACCTTCAAGTTACCACAATTTCCTAACTTCATCCTATGACTAGGCCTACTTTTTCATTTTAAATCATTTCCTTTCGTTCTTCAAACGGCGTAAATTTTACGGACCCAATTTTCATTTGAAACAAGTTTGAAATAATTTGGGAGTCCGAAAACCAAGTTATAGCTCGACAAAATTTGGCCAAAAACTAATTTTGTACACAAAACCTCAAACCTCAATTCTTTGCAAGTTCCTTTCAAAAACCAACCTACAACATTCAAAATCAGCGCCAAACCCATACAATATCATAGAAATATCACTCCCCATCCAACCATCACCCATTAAACCTCAATTTTCAACAATTTTAATGCTTTAACTTCACTTATATCAACATAATTATCTATATTCCATCTCCTATACAATTCCATTACCATCAACTTGCCAACTATCATCAACACATCATTCAACATGCTATTTCTATATCCAAAATAAACTACAATCTTCTCATCCTACCATTTCTCAATTCAACGATATCATGTATCAACTCATCACTAAACACTTATCCAACCAACATTAAACTCACAATATATCACTTAACACTTATTCAACAAACACCAAATCCATATCACAATTCTTTTCAAGATTACTAAACATTAAATACACTCATACATTCCAACATATCCTATGGTCACCTAGCCTATATTTTCACAAAGCATTATATATTAAATACGAGAAACCTAAAACAAACATTGGCCGGTTCCTCCTTTAAGCCAACGGCACTTCAAATTTCTCTCATTCCACAAGCTTCAAGCTCCAATGCTGGAACTTCGTCCCAAACAACCAATTGAGCTCCAAATTAACAATAAACACAATCTAATCCACGTAATATCACAATAATTAACATAGGGTTCACTAGTTTAATAATTCATTAGGGTTCAACAAATTCTTACCTCACCCACGAGTTAAACGAGCAAAAATTCAGTGATTATCCGTTGCTAGAGTTCACCTAAACCATCAAAATTATATAATTCTTTAATACCCAAAACTCCAAAAACCGAAACTGAATGGAGAAGATCTGGGTGAGAAAATGCAAAGTCCTTATCAAATTGCTCACTAGGTTTGTAGAAAATTTTGAGATAAATACGTGGCCGCTGACGGCTCGTCAATCGGAACTTCGAATTAAAAGTTATGAAGGATTGAATTTTTGAAGTAAAAAGGGATTTAGGGTTTGAAGCAAAGCTTCTCTTTCCAGCAGCGTGAAATTGAAAATG
>NC_029773.3:13215401-13215961 GCF_000817695.3 Arachis duranensis | reverse complement strand
TGCATTTGAGAAAGCTCATGAGTTAGGACTGAAGGTTGTAACTTTAGGTTATGATCTAAGAGTGTATAATGCTACCCATGAAGCCATGGTAACTAGGCTAGGATGCCCAAAAGTTTCCTTTAGGTTCAAGCAGCGTGATTTTACTCATAATTTAATCTGCTTACCGATGATTGGTCTTGATCTTATCTTGGGATTGGACTGGTTATCTAAGAACCATGTCTTGCTTGATTGTTCTACAAAGTCGGTGTACTTTATGCCGGAAGATACAGAAGGGCCGGTCGTGGTGAATAATTATTACTTGAATTCGATGATGGTGAATTGTTCTGGAACCGAATGTCAGGGTATCATGTTGTTAACCGCGGGTGTTTCGGGTGATGATCAAAGGTTGGAACAGATTCCGGTTGTGTGTGAGTTTCTGGAAGTGTTTCCTGATGATATTGATGAGTTTCCACCTAACCGAGAGGTTGAGTTTGCTATTGAGTTGGTACCCGGGGCGGGACCAATCTCAAGTGCTCCTTATAGGATGTCACCGTTAGAGATGAACGAGCTAAAGTCTCAGT
>NC_029773.3:13212540-13213182 GCF_000817695.3 Arachis duranensis | reverse complement strand
GGGCCGGAAATGATAGCTGAGACTACTGAACAAGTCAAGAAAATCCGTGATAGGATGCTTACGGCGCAGAGTCGTCAAAAGAGTTACACCGATCAGAGGCGAAAGCCCTTAGAATTTGAGGAAGGAGATCATGTTTTCCTTAAGGTTACTCCGACCACGGGAGTAGGTAGGGCGATTAAGGCAAAGAAGTTGAATCCTCGATACATTGATCCATTTCAAATCCTAGAGAGGATTGGACCGGTGGCGTATCGGATGGCTCTACCACCTCATCTTTCGAGCCTGCACGACGTGTTTCACGTGTCGCAGCTTCGGAAGTACACTCCTGATGCTAGTCATGTGTTAGAACCTGAGTCGATTCAGTTGAGGGAAGATTTGACGCTTCCAGTGGCTCCGGTCAGAATTGATGATACTAGTATCAAACGGTTGCGTAGAAAAGAAGTTTCATTAGTGAAAGTGGCTTGGAGTCGAGGCGGTGTTGAGGAACACACTTGGGAACTCGAGTCGGAGATGCGAACAGATTATCCGCATTTATTCCCAGGTAATTGCATTTGAATTTTGTGAGCAAAATTCCCAATTAGGTGGGTAGAATGTAAAACCCCGGTTAATTAAAGGCTAATTAACCCATAAATGAGAATTTATTCT
>NC_029773.3:13210511-13211210 GCF_000817695.3 Arachis duranensis | reverse complement strand
GTGCTGCACCCAATGCCCAGCTATTTTCCAGAGAGTTATGCCAGAACTGTGCCAGTGTTGTGCCTGGGGCACGAGAACACCCACGCGTACGCGTGGTTGACGCGTACGCGTCGATTGGCAAACTTTTAATCCACGCGTTAGCGTGCATGACGCTTGCGCGTCGATGAAGTTTTTGAGGCCATCCACGCGTGCGCGTGGAGTGCGCGTACGCGCGGACCTGCTTTCATCCCAAAGTTGATTTTTGAGTTTTAAAAGCCAAATTTCTTACTTCTAAGCCTCCGATCTCACCACTTATATCTTAAATCATTATGATATGCCTAGCTATGAGAGAAGGAGCTAGTGGATGTGGTAACTTGTGAGTGAAGCAAGGGGAAATGAATAATCAATGAGGATCATTGATGATTATGTGAGATGTGGAGGATGGTGGTGGAAGTGCTGGTTATGCCATTGGCCGAAGAGCCGTAATTGTTTATATATTGGCTGGTTCTGGATTGAACCGTGAGCCGGAATAGCTGTGTATGCTATGAATATTGGCTGGTTATGGATTTAACCGTGAGCCGGAATGGCTGATATGGATGTTGATCCATGGATAAGAATTCATGCATGTTTATGCTGAATTATTGATAATTGTGATTTGCACTTCCACTATCGGAGATACGAGTTTCCCTGGGTAGTAGCAGTGGCTAGCCACCACGTGCT
>NC_029773.3:13177779-13210118 GCF_000817695.3 Arachis duranensis | reverse complement strand
AAATAATACAAACTGTGATGACTCCTCTTATGGGAGATTTTGGAGAATAGGTTTTATGTATTTGTGTCCCTTTGGGTTTCCTTTGGGGTTTTCTTTATTATATCATATGTATATATTGTTATGCTCGGATCGGTTATCTTCGCAGCCGGATCTTGAGTCTTGATATTCCTGTTTTTGATACTCCTTTGGATATATATAATCACGCGTTGGTTATCCTTGTTCGTTACGTTGTCGATCGGAGTGTTGCGCTTTAGAGTTACGATGGTTTTTGTTTACCCCTTTTTCTACAAAGGCTCCTAGTTATAATCAATCATTCATACTACTATATGTACTAAATCTTTATTTTAGAGGTCGTAATACCTTGCCATCTCTGAATTATGACTTAAGCATAAGACTCTGTATGGTAGGGTGTTACAGATCTCGTTACGTTCATCCATGGCTTCCAAATCGTGTTTCCTTGAAATTCAATCGATTGGTTTTTCAAAACAATCGATTGAATGATAACTCAATCGATTGGTTTACACTATATCACAAAAAAATCGATTGAAAGTTGTAAGGTAGAATAGTAAAAAGCTTAAACCAATCGATTGTTTATACTTTCCAATCGAATGAATGCCTCAAAACAATTGATTGTTGTTGTTACTCAATCGATTGAGTTCACGAAAACAACATGGATTTGCCAAATACAATCGATTGGAAAGTGATGACATTGAAGTTTTAGCCAAATTCAATCGATTGGTAATGTAATCCAATCGATTGGAAGGTGATGAAGTTGAATGTTTTTCCAATTTCAATCGATTGGTAATGGTACCCAATCGATTGAAATGTGATGAGTTTGAATTTTTTCCAAATTCAATCGATTGGTAATGCAATCCAATCGATTAAACAGTGATGACATTGAACTTTTTGCCAAATTCAATCGATTGGTATGTAATCCAATCGATTGAAATTTGAAACGTGCTATGTATTAAAGCAGATAACCCTCAGTATTCACACCCACTCCCCCTTTTAAACGTTCGAACCCCATTTCTGCACCTCTCTCCTCTCTCTAAAATCCAGAAAGCTTGTGTCTTCTTCTTCTCCATTCTCACCCACATCCACTCCCAACCACATACATAATTCCAACCCTCATCAAAATCCCTACAAAACCCACAAAACCAGTATCCCCATAATGGCCAGAACTAAGAACGCCAAAAGAGCCAGGGTTGAGGGAGAAAGCTCTGCCCCCGCCAGACTAATTGCTTCATCCCATTACATGGTAAGGTGGCTGCCGTCTCGCAGGGCATTGAACAACTATGTGGAGAAGTTCGAGTCCAGGACAATTATTCCTCCCAGGTACATAACAGCCGAGTTCCTTCAGGATAGACGTTTTAATTTGGTGTTGAATGCATTGCAAATACAGCACTTAATTGATTTTGTACAAACTAGGGATGATTATTACCCGCACTTGGTTAGGGCTGTTTATAGTACTTTAAATTATGTTGTTCCTGAACCTGATGAAGAGGGTGAGGTAATGCCGCTGATTGAGTTTGATTTAGGGAAACAGCATTATAGAGTTACTTTGCAAGAACTAGCTGAACAATGGAGTCTAGGTTATCATGGGGCAAAATTTACTGGAGGTATTGTGGCAGATGAGGAATGGGGAGAATACAACAGATTAATTGGTTTGCAGAGTTTACAATATGAGAATCCACACATGGATGCTAGAGGTAATATAAGTTGCAGTGGGTTGGGGATTGAGCAGCGTATATTGATGTATTTGTTTTCATACATGTTGATTCCAAGAAAACATAATCATGGAATCTTGTTTAATGAAGATATTTTAGTGCTTTGGGCTATGGTGACTGGAAAGGAGATAAACTGGCCTTATTTTATGGTTCATCATATGCTTGAGATGAAGAAAGGAAAATCAAGTATTGGTTTAGGATATGCTTGCCATTGGACCAAGATTTTCAAATGGCTTGAAATTGACTTGACTGAAGAGAAAAGTGTTGTCTTGACTAATGTAGCCAAGATTGATGACAGCACTCTAAGACAAATGGGAAGAGATCCGGATGCCCAACAACCTCAGGCTCAAGGACAACCATAAGACAAGGTGCAAGCACAAACACAGACACCCCCACCACCACCCCCTCCTTCGCCAACAATGCAAGATTTGATAGATGAATTACGAAGCATGAGAGTATATATGGAGGAGCAATTTGCCGATATGAGGCAGCGTCAAGACAGGCAAACGGAAGCTATCAATCGTCAAGGAGAAGCAATTGATAGTCTATGCACTAATCTGGGCATCACAAACCCAAAGGGCATCATCCCAAGGCCTGGACCATGAAGAAATTGTTATCTAGAACTCCACATCATCCTATGATCTCCATTGATGATTGAATGGGAGTTAATATTGTTGAGTTAAAAAAATGTAGGACAAAATATAGGTGTTATCTTCACTGTATGATGAAATGTGTCATTTCACTTTTGAGAGTCCCAGGTATTATTGTTCATTGTGTCATTTCACTTTTGAGAGTCCTAGGTATGTTTGATGCTACTACTATTGCAACAGAAGCATAAGTTATTGATCAACTTATTTTGTTTTTAATGTATTATGGCAATCTAACTTTTTTATTATACAAAGAAGTTAAAGTACCCAAAAACATCTTAGCTATGCATGTAAATCTGGGAACTTAAGCTGCAATCAGTTCTTGTATTAAATTGATTGAAGAATGCTTGCAATCAGGTGTGTATGGAAATCAATCGATTGGTTTGGTAGTAAAATTGATTGTTGTACCCTCAATTGCTAATTCAATCTATTTTTTACTGCATTCGATTGAATATTCAGTGAAATCGATTGGAGTACTCTTACATATACTATTTCAATCGATTGGATTTTAATGCAATCAATTGAATAATACACACACCTCTCATTCAATCGATTGTGTTGTTGTTGTAATCGATTGGAATCGATTTAGTTACTGCTTCAATCGATTGTGTTCTAAGTGCAATCGATTGAAGTATCCTCTCTTGTTATTTCAATCGATTGGATTGGTAGTAAAATCGATTGTTGTACCCTCAGTTGCTAATTCAATCTATTTTTTTTTTACTGCAATCAATTGAATATTCAGTGAAATCGATTAGAGAACTCTTAAATATACTATTTCAATCGATTGGATTTTAATGCAACCGATTGAATAATACACACACCTTTCATTCAATCGATTGTGTTGTTGTTGTAATCGATTAGAATCAATTTAGTTACTGCTTCAATGGATTGTTTTCTAAGTGCAATCGATTGAAGTATCCTCTGTTGTTATCTCAATCGATTGGTGAGCCTATCTACCAGTTTTAAATCTTGTTTTATTTAGTTATTAATCTGATGCGTCTAATCTCCTCCTCCTTTTTATTATTATTATTATTATTATTATTATTATTATTATTATTATTATTTTGAATTTTATTTGAGTATTTAGCTAATTAAAGATAATTATAGACAAGATATAATTAGATAAATTGATCAAATTTAATTTCTTAAGTTGAAAATAAAAATTAAGTTGAAATTGAAAAGTATTTGTTTTTAATTAAAAGATAAGATATCTTAAACAGTTTTAAGATTATTCGGCTGTTTTAAAAATTTTTAAAAAGATAGAATTCAAATTTTGTTATCTTTTTTGGGTATATATATGTGTTCAATCCAACTAATTTTGTATATGTTGACAAATTACTTTAACTATTTGCCTTTCAACCAAGTGTACTTGTAATATATTCTTCCGTTGATAATAATTATGGATATTCCTTCTAACGAAGATATAGTGGGAGTCTCCAATGATGCATGTAACACAGAATATGTCATTGGGCTGTGATTTTATCAAAGTTGATTTTGGTGATCAACTTGGAACTACAATTCCTAGTGCAAAGGTAAGACTTAATGGGTATTTAATATCTAATATAATGTATTACGAGTAGATTGAACTTTTATTTTTTTTATTTTCTACAGGATGATCACGTTATTAATGACGATGTTATTCAAAGCGAGGATCTAAATAAAGTTCAAGAATTGTCTAGTAAAGTGGATAACGTCCTCTCTAGCATGGAGGTAATTTGATGTGACAAACAGTAATTAATATATATTATGTAAAATAATTTTATATATTATAACCTTTTTAACATTCTTTTTTGCAGTCAATGAGAATTGTAAACATGGTTCGGGACGAAATAATTGATAAAATCATTGAATCTGTAAGTCGCATTGAGACAATGATATCACAACTCAGTCTAAACAATGATTACGAGACTCCGACCAAGCTCTCTGTACAAAACAGACATCCAATCTCAAGATTGAAGGCTAAGAGTTTGGCTATTGATATTCATACAGCTATATCAGACGATGAGGATGATCTTACTGTACTGGATCATATGTCTTTCACCCACGATGATCCGTTCCACATCAAGATCAATATGGACAAACCAGTATCTCCAACTATAAGATCTGCACCAAAAAAGAAAAATATGTCAAAGGTATATGCATGTATAGTAAAATTTCATAACTCTTATTATTTGATATTCTTAACATGATAATAAGAATATACTGAAACTGTTTTTTTTCTTAGGGTAAGAGCATTATGGGGACGCAGAAAAAATTACCGTTCACTCACCCAGGCGGAATTATAAAGCCAAAGATTGAGCCCAGATCAGTCAATAAATCGAAGGCGTCTTATGCACTGAGCCAACCCACAAAAGACTATAGAAGACCTGTTTATTTCTTTTCCATTACCAACGTAATTACCACTTAAATTATCTAGTTTCTTATGGGCACGGCTAATTATTACGTTTAGTGATGAATTGCTAATACTTTTGTATTAAAATTTGTAGTCAATGCAGTGTCAATTTATGCCAACTCCAACCATGCGTCTTTTGGAAGATCAGATAAAGGCCTGTGCATATATATTTTTAGCATCGCTAGATCCATCGTAAGTTAATTTCATATTATCTTTGTTGTCGATGAATGAGGGCCAGTTTAATGAGTTTCGGTTTTTAATTGATATAGTGAAGAGCTTGTCGTAACAGATACAATCAGAGCAACTAGATCAGACTTTGAACATTTCATACCTGACAGACCCATTACTGATAAGGTACACAAGTAATCTATTAGTTAATCTACGTTTGGTTCTGGGCATAATCTCATAATATATTTGGATTGTGATTCAGATTCTTGAATTAGCGGCATCGAACTGCACTGATTTTCAATCTGATATAAGTTTCAAGACAACATGGCAACTTCCACCGAGATTTGCGGTATGTTCTATAACCCCTGAAAAGATAAGTTCATTTATCATAAGTTACAAATGTAATGCTGATATAGAACTATACTTCTTTATCATGTACTAAAGACTATATTGGTTTGCATTAATGAACTAGGTGGATGTCTTCAACAAGAAAGATTTAAAGAAGAAGATGGAAGACTACATTTATAAATTTATGCAACCTACTGCTGATTTAAAATATGTAAGAATTTTTTCTTAAGATTCATTGTTGGATATAGTTTTCCATTATTAGCATACATAACCGAGGGGCAAATTTTTATGGTTTAGATATATGTTCCTATTCAAGAGGATGACTACTGGTATCTAATGGTAATATCAGTTTGCGAGTGAACAATCTATCACCTGGACACCCATTTTAATGATGACAGAATTCGCTATCGTGAACGTGTTATGAAGACACTAGTAAGTCCGTGGAAAAATTTACATAAGCTTATTAGATCTTATTTTGTTTTTATTATTTAACCAGTGAAATGAAATCAGGCACACGTACTGGAGCAAGTCGTCACGTCGAACTTTTACAAGGATGATGGCATTCAAGAGTATAATAAACAATTTCATGACTACAAAATTGAAAGACCAGAAGATATACCTCAATGTTCCTCAAGCTTGAACTCTGCAACTTGGGTGATGAAGTGGATGCATATGACTTATGAATTTAAGCCATATGGTAACAAAAAGGTGAGCATTTATAAAATAACTCTCTAATATTTAATCCCTATTTTTTGGTACTAATTCATAATGAATAATTTGTAGCTTGATGATCACGATATTCGCATGATAACCGCGATGCATATACTCCGGAGTCAAATCAACCATAAGAAGTCACAGATTATAGCATCGGTCGAGGAGTTTTGGAATATGCACAGTTCTTAAAATTAATCTAGAAAGATTGTAATATTTTGGTTAGTGCGTATTTATTTGTTAGAGTTAGTGGATGTACTTCTTGCGAACTTCCTTAAATGACTTCTTAAATAGAAATGTATTGCTTCGTTGCTTTTCGCAATTTTGCTCTATTTCTATGCACCGTATGGATATTTAGTTTAAATTATTTTAAAAACACATATTTTTATAATGAAGTAATGTCATTTCCGTTTATTATTTCAACAACCATCCCATACAAACATTATTTCAAACTATTCTAATAAATGGTTCTGAAGTAGTTATATGCAATAGATTTTTATTACACGTACAAGGTACAACACTATAAGTGATAAATTTGTAAATAAATAAAGCAAAATAAAACAATGATGATTTTCTCTTGCTTATTAAGAAAATAAATATTATTTTGTTACTTCTTGTTTCTAAAATTATGAAAAGAAACTAAAGTAGAAAAAATGAAAACAAATTTTTGTTCTACTCAAACCTTAAATTATCCGTAATAATAGAGTTTGTGTGTGCATACCATAAAAAATGCTTCATTTAGACATCTTGCTTTTTGATTTTGCTTCGTCCCTTTTTTTTGGTTTAATATCTTTTCAAGGTTGCGAGAACCGAACCGATCATTGAACCGGTCAAGTAGCTGGTTCAATGGTCCAACCGGTTTAATTAAATATACGATAAAATTAAAAAAAATTCAATATACAATCAAAAATTGAATATAGCATTAAAAAATTAAACAGGTTTTCAACTAAATAAAAACACTTCTCATTAATAATCATAATCATCATTAAGTATTCCATTGTTCCCATCATAAAGATAATCCATATTACAAAATTTGGTGTAACATTCAGAAATCCAGAATCCAGAATATTATATTTAGCATTAAAAATAAAAAATAAAAACTGAAAAGCAGATTTTGAGTGGACATCAAATTGTGGAAGAGCCTTTTGTACTGTCTATAACAAACAAACCACAGAGGCAATCAGCATCCATTGAAAATAAGATCATTTGTTCCTAGCAAAGTTATGTTACAGGGTTTGGACCAACAATGGGCTTGAACAATTGAACACACACTTATCTTCAATTGAAAACAAGATCATTCATTCATAACAAGATCATCCATTGAAAACTCTTCTTCCAATATCAAATCAGAGATAAATCCAGTTGAAGAACACAAATATCTCAATTGCATATTGACACATTTATTCCCAGCAAAGTATCATCAACAACTTAGAGTTAGAAGAATTAGAAAAAATCCGGAACCAACAACATCAAAAATCAGAATCAGTATAACAAAACAAAGCTTAGAAATCAGAATCAATCTAACAAGCCAAGTTTTTTTAAGTTTAACTAATTTCACTTGGCAACAAGGCAACAAGCCAACAACTTTGAAATTAACTCGGAATTAGAAAAAATAACACAAAAATAACTCAGGAAATTACCAACAATCAACAATAATTAACTAGAGGTCAGAACAAAACAACAACAATAATCCAGCTCTATTAACAACAATGAACAACGAAAAAAATTAACTCAGAAAACAACTAATTAAACCAGAATTAACAATTATCATCAACAATCAACAAAATTATTTTAAAAATTTAACTAAAAAAGGATTATCAAAAACCATACAAATTAACAAGAATAGTTAACTCAGAAGTATATATTAATCATAATTAATTTCAAATAAAAAAGTACTAAAGAAGCACCGGAGTAGAGCTCACTGGATAAGACAAGACAACCGAGCAACAGAGACGTCCGAGAGGAGGTGATGCCCGAGCAGTTAAACGGAGGTGACGGCGAGGAGGACACGCGAGCAGAGACGTTCGCATTTTGCGTGAGACAGGGTGAGACCGGAGAGGGAGAGAGAGCGAGCTTGAAGAGATAGAAGCCAAGCAGAGACGTCCAGGACGACAACGAGATCAAGGCCAACGATGACACCCTCTGTCGCTGCCGACAACGATGATCACATAGGCGGGCTTCACGAGGAGCACAGAGACGGTGAGAAGGAGAAGAGATTCGCGGCGGTTGGTGGGGCTTCGCGACAAGCACATAGGAGGGGAGGAAGAAAAGAGTGGCGGCGTCTAGGGGCTCACGGTGGCTGGTGGGGTTTCACGACGAGCCGGCGGGATGGGGGCTGACGATGGCGACGGTGTTTGCTGTGCTAGGGTTAGGTAGTGAGGGAATTGGGAGGAAGGGAATTGGGTCTGGTGGGTTGCCGTGGCATTTAGTATAGCTAGCCTTTCTTTTCTTTTTCTTTTTTTATAAGAGATAAAACGACGTCGTTTTGCTCTTTTACTTTCAAACCAAAAATCGCTACTAAACCGGGCGGTTCATCCGGTTCACCGGTTAACCATCGGTTCGACCGGTTTTTTAAATTGACGGTTTTAACATTTGTCCGGATCTTTTATAGCGGCTCACAGTTCAACCGGTTTGACCTAACCAACCGGTTCTCATCTGAATTCACGGTTATCCACCGGTTTTATCTCCAACAGTTATTACAGGAGGATCGGACCGCATGCTTAATCGGTTCGCAGTTAAATCTGTTCGACCAGTCTGTCCAGGCCGATTGTTAGAACGATGAAAATTAGGGATTTTGCCAGTGAGAGTGAGCGAAAAGGGAGAGGGGCAGTTTACCCGTTATCGCTAACCGGTTTTTATTTGACAATTATTACACCTAGAAAGCATAAGCACGACTATTGGAAGAATGTATAAAATCTCATTAATATAGTGAAAAAGAAAAGATACACATACGGAACTGATTTTCTACCCAAAAACATTAAAATTTATGGAGGTTGCTAACTATTACTATCTAACTCAGCCGTCGCTTCGGTACACATGTCGCCATCGTCCGAACCGATAGCTTCATTTTCTATAACGTTGTTGTCAGTGTCCTTTTGCCAAGGACATGTTGTCTTCTTATGTCCTTCCATTTGACAAACACTACAACGTTGCCGCTTCTTCTTCTTAGATGGTTGTCCTGAGCCTCCAGTGGTTGGATGCACATACAGATTGCTACTTCTAGCTACACCTGAGTGAGGTTGATTTTCTCCTTCGTCTGCAGCCTTGTAAGATGAGTACAATCCCATAATTAAATCACGTGTCTCTTCATATCTCTCTGGTACTTTAGCAGCAACAGCAGCCAGTTGTTTAGAAAATTCCACCAAAGCACTTTGACGACTAATAACAACAGCATCCCTGGTGAACCCACTTGGATCATTGAGTGCTGATTTAACCTTTTTTGTCCATCTATCCAATACCAATGACCGGGGAATCTCACGGATGTCTCTGTCAACCATTACTTTCACAATATGTTCGCATGGAATAGCAAATGACTCCATTCGTAAACAGGTACACATGAAGATCATTTCTTCTTGATGAAAATCAACGGTCCACGTAAAATCGGGCCTCCCATGCTTACACACAATGTACTTTATGCAATCATTGGTATTATCTATCTTTAGAACCCGCATTGATCCAGCTCTGGAGAGAAATGGCCGAAAGAAAAGAAATATCTCATGAGTGTATAACTCAGCAGCATATCTCTCTAGCAGCTCTATACAAGTTTGCATGACGGGTACCCCACGTGTAGATTCATAATCAGCATTAAATTCGTTAAAGCGCATGTGTGCTACACACCTTTGAAAATGCTCTACAAAACTTGTCAAATCATACCGCGACCCCACATACCTTCCCACTACTGAGTGTAAACCTTCACATCTTGATGTAGTTCTAAAGCCAGCAAAGAATTTTCCTTTTAGATATGCAGTAGCCCACATATGCTTCTCTTCGTACATGTTGATCACCCACGGCTTATCCTCAATGCCAAATTCTTCAATAAGCTGAACCCACTTACGCTTAAACACGGGAATCTCGTAGTCTCCTGTCATGATTTTTCTAAATTTAGATGTAAACGATGGATTTCCAACATTGCTAGTTGCATTTCGAATAAGGTGCCAAGCGCATAATCTATGTCTGACTTCGGGAAATACATCTCTCACTGCATTCCTAATCGCCATGGCCCCATCAGTTATGATTGAGGTCGGGGTCTTGCCCCTCATTGCAAACATGAGCTGACGCAGGAGCCAAACATATGTATCAGTAGTTTCGTCCGCAATTAACGCAGCAGCAAAAACAATTGTTTGGTTGTGGTGGTTAACCCCGCTGAATATTACTAATGGACAACTATACTTGTTCTTCTTGTACGTAGCATCAAAAGCAATAACATCCCCGAAGAGTCGGTAGTCTAGTTGGCTAATCCCATCAGACCAGAACAAATTACGTAACAAACCTCTTGAATCGTGACATGCCTTGAAATATAATTGTGGATCCTTCAACTGCATATCCTCCAACTTCTTCAACACTCGTGCTGCATCACCAAGAATTTGACGCCTTTGCCGAGCAATCTCATTGTACATATCTCTGGGACCATAGCCAACAAATTCGTACCCACCTGCTTGACTAGCTAGAAGACCAAATATCTATGAGGTGCTAATCCCTGACTTTAGCATGTTCATCATTTGCATAATATCTGCCTCTGACATTTTTCTGTGGGCAGGCAACATAGCACTGAATTGTGTATCCAATAGATCATGGTTGTGTTCGTCAGAGAAATAAAAGATATGCCACCTTCCACTTTTTGGTACAAATTTAACATCCATTCGGGCTTTACATCCAGTTCTTGTTTCCAATCTAGGCTCCTTCTTCCTTTTTTCCATCGTGTAATATTTCTCCATCCTGAATCCTTGCCTATGGCATACAAACATTTGTCTGTAAATCTCGCCACTACTATTCTTGAAGGTCTTGCTCTTCCTTGCACTAAAGCCTTTCGACTTTGAGTACTTCATATAAAAATCAAATGCAAGATGCAAAGTAGAAAAGTGATATTTGCCAATTTCCTCCGCAACATTCTCACTAAATTTCAAAGATGTAATGTCTTGCATGGAGTCAACCGCATAAGCGGCTTCAAGGATATAATATGACATATCAGATTCAGAAAAAAATGCTCCCTCGGTAAATTCATCTCTGAAATCTTGTTCGAATTCATTCTGTTCATCCATCATATCTTGGTCACTTACTAGCTCTTCTTGTTGGTTAAAGTCATCATCCTCCTAGTATTGCTCATTCATCTCAGTGTCTGTAAATATACCTGACATCTTAAAAATGTCCAATGAAAAAAATTATTTAATACACACAAAGTCATATATTTCTATTTGTGGTAAAAGTTAAAAATTAAAAGTAAATAATATTTAAACTTTTTTGTTTAACAAAATTAAAATAAAGCACAAAAATAAGAAAAAATGTGTATACGAGTACATTCATTATGTTATAATGTTAATAACTAATGTAAATTTTAAAAAATTGGATAAATTTATATTTCTTGTGATTACAATCAAAAGGAAATTATATGTATTCTTATAATCAAGAAATATACTTAACTTTTTTTTATAATAAGTAAGTCTGTCAATAATTTAACTTATTAAAAAAATCTCATTTTTTATTTATCCTACAAAATAAAATTTCATATTAATAGTTTTGAATAAGACAATTAAAATAAAATTTAAAAATAAAGCTTGAATAAAAAAAATACAAAGTTTTTAATCTAAAAATATAAAATAGTTAAAAAATAAAATACTTATTTAAATATGATTTTTCAAGACACTCTATAACCTAGATGAATAAATATTATTTTTAAAATGAATCATGATATATTGATACAAAACTTATTGTATGTATTTTTTTTAAATTAATAAACCTCTCTCGTTAATAACAATATTGGAACCTAAATTTGAACGCTAATTGATATTATATATTGTGTAGGTACTTAGAGTATATTAGAAAAGTACGTTAATAATTTGAAGAGAAAAATTATTAGTGTAATTTTTTTTAAAAAAAATTAATCCTTATTGTACTATTCTTTTTTTATTCCTTCAAAACATATCTTAATAAAAATATTTGTAACAATAATTTACATCCAATAAAAATATCTTAACGAGCGGTTACATCATTCTGTCATGGGGTAAAATAGGGGTAAAATAGAAAAAAAATAATCGACACCTAACTCTCTGTATTCCTAATATAAATTGTTATAGATAAGTATAGTTTCTTAAAATTTTGGGGTGTCCGGGCCACTACTCACCCCCTCTAGGTCCGTCGCTGATTGCTAGCTAATTAATAATAAAAAATAATAACATCTATTTACTTTTTAGTATTTCTCAATTTCTATGCATTAATAAAAGATATTTTTAAATTTTTTTTTCTTACACAATCAATTTCACGAATAAAGTATCGAATAGAATAATTGCAAAATTAGAGATTCTATTCACTGACCTCGATGTTGTAATCAAAACGATGGTTTATTTTTTGAACACTATAATGAAAAACTTGATTGAACCTTTGCTGATTGCTGCAACGGTGATTAACGATGAAGAAATAGTGGATATTAAATAGACGGATGAAAATTAAAAAAAATTTGGATATTAAGTAGATGGATGTTCCAAAAAAAACAATCAAATTTTTTATAATCAAAGAAAATGATACACGATTTCAATGATGGGATTGAATAATTAGTGATGGATTATTCACCAATTTATAATGTTAATATTAAGAAAAAGATAAGATTAGTTTATCTACATAAAAATAAAACAGAAAAAATTGAAGATAGAATTTTAAAGATAAGATAGATGAATATTAAGATAATTTCTAAAAAGATAACAAGATTGAAATAGCCGCAGATCACATTTCAATCGATTGGGTACCATTACCAATCGATTGAAATTGGCAAAACATTCAACTTCATCACCTTCCAATCGATTGGATTACATTACCAATCGATTGAATTTGGCTAAAACTTCAATGTCATCACTTTCCAATCGATTGTATTTGGCAAATCCATGTTGTTTTCGTGAATTCAATCGATTGAGTAACAACAACAATCGATTGTTTTGAGGTATTCATTCGATTGGAAAGTATAAACAATCGATTGGTATAAGCTTTTTACCATTCTACCTTACAACTTTCAAGCGATTGTTTTGTGATATAGTGTAAACCAATCGATTGAATTTCAAGTCGATTGAGTTATCATTCAATCGATTGTTTTGAAAAACCAATCGATTGAATTTCAAGGAAACACGATTTGGAAGCCATGGACGACGAGATCAGAGTTAATTTTTTAATCAATTGGAATTATTAGGATGAATGGAGGTTATAATTGGTTATTATTTTTGTATTTGATTGTTAATAAATATAATAGATAATTAATAAAATAATAATTTATAAAATAAAAAACTATTTTTATAATTAAATAAAATATATAGGATTAATTTGTAATTAAAATTAGTTCAAGAACTACATAACAATTGATAAAAAAACTCTAAAAACATATTTTCTACTTGGACCACTAAGTGGTCCAAAGGTTCCTGAACCACCGAATCCTATGCCATCACACATTGCATAAAACTTTCGCCTACCAAATTTGAGTCTCCCAAGAAGTTTTAAGCTGGAGTCATTTTGGCCGTCGCATTGTCAAATTGGAAATTTTTCGAGTGAACTATCAATTTATTTTTTGTCTAATTTTTAAAATGATAATATATTTTTTTATAATAAAAATGATTTACTTTACTTTTTGTTTTTTACTTCTATAATATAATATGATTTTTGTGGGTATTTTTTCGTTAATTCTAAACAAAAAATGTTGACATATCAATTTTAGAAATGAATAAAAATTTAATTATTTTTAAATTTAAATTGATTAAAAATTTAGTCGACGAAATATAGAACTGCAAGAGAATTACTCAAAAATACTTCTTCAAAAAGAGTTTTTCTGGTATAAAAAATATAAAGAAAATTAGTTCATTTTAGCGATAAAAACACAAAATTCTTCTATATACAGACGATTATTTGAAAAGAGGAACAAGGTTAACAGACTAATTTTAGAAGACGAGTCTTAGTGCACCGATCAACAAGAACTTGAAGCAAAGACTCCAAGATTTTACAATAAACTTTTTTGCAATAAACTTCATGTGGACTTGGAAGTTATAGGTACTCACTACTCAACATCTTCCGTAGCTTTTGTCAGAGGCTTGCTATGAGCTAACGAAAAGAGTTTTAAAAGAGGAAGTCCATAATGCAATAATAAGAATAAACTCGTTCAAGGTTCTAAGGAGCTGGTGGCTTTCAGGATTTTTTCTTTAAGAAATATTGGGATATTGTAGGTAATAAAGTCTAGCAGCTTTGTGTGCCAAACCTTTTCTGATAACCTTATTGATGTATCTCTTTTTGATATTCTGATTATTCTGATTCTAAAGACTGATAATTCTGTCAGAATGAAAGATTTTCGTCCAATCAATCTTTGTCCTAGCACAAGAAGCTCTACACTTTATGAAGAATACTAAGTCAAAAAAAAAAAACTCTGACTTTTAAAGTTGACATGGAAAAAGCATATGATAGAGTTAATTGAAACTTTTTAGAGCTAACTCTAGCTATGTTTGGTTTTATAATGAATAAAAAATTTAAAAAGATATTATTTAAAGAATAGGGACAAACCCTTAACCAATTTGAATTTAGAGACAATTAGGTCTTTCTCTATTTCTGAACCTGATACGTCAGCATTTTTCGTTCAGAGTTCATAGAGAAACAACCACAAGAATCGCGTTGTGTCACAGAAGTAGAGAACAAAGACCGAAATGGATAGTTTTATTGTGAGGAATCGCGTTGTCATTCTAAAAAATGGATAAAGACCGAATTGATAGTTCACTCAATTTTTTTCGAAGATTTACCTTTTTTAATGGTTAATCTTTGTGTCATCAGATTTTGACAAAACAGAAGAAAGAAATAGAAACTAGTCTTCGGTTAGCTCATCTGAGATGGCATCAATGTGCTCATCCATAGTAAGTTCATGACTAATAGCAGCTAAAGCATCTACTATTGTCTGAATCTGTTTGAGGTATCTGTAGCGGATAATCCTGCTTTGTTGATGGTTTTAAGTTTGAGTTTTAATTGTTTTACCTAAATCTTGGAAGTGTGAGAGAAATAATCTTGAATGCGCTGCCATACTTGATAAGAAAAAGCACAATTAAGCATCTTGTTCTTGATTGACGTTTCCATGGACGAGAGTAACCAAGTCATCAAGTAATGATCTTTGGCTTTCCAGTCTTTGTATGCTGCAAATTTAGTATTTACTTGTCTCTAAGCTTCTGCTGAAAATTTTGGAGGAATTTTTTCTGGAATCATATGATCTTCGAGAGAATTTGCGCCAATTGCATGAAGAGCCAACTGCTGCCATGTTTTCTAAGAGTTCTTATCGAGTTTATCAAGAACAGGTATGGAGCGGAAGGATTTGTTGGTGGAACCGGTGGGTAATGGAATGATTTCAGCCATGAATCTGAACAAACTCTGGCGTTCTGGGAGATGATTTGGTGTTGTGGAAAATGACTTTCTAAAATCTCAGAATGGCAGGGCAAAGGCGATTGGTGACTAGCGAAGAGGCGCGGCGGAGGTGAACAGGGGCGACGATAGCAAGTGAAGTGAGGGCACTGGTAAGGGTTGGCGTTTCGTGACCAAGAAGAGTAGATCTTTCGGGATTGGTGGCTTTCCAATAATTCCAGACACAAAGAGAGTAAATCTTTCACGAAAGGTAGATGATTACATGCTTGAAACCATAGAAGATTGTTTGGCTCATGATACCATGTTGAAATCTGATGATGAAAGATGATTCTGCAGTTAGCATATGGAGGAAAATTAGAGAAGCATGTTTTTGGTTTACTTTTTCCTTGGAAAATTAATATTCACATACATTCTCCCTTTTATATTTCCAAGGCTCTGACTCCTTCTCTCTAACCCTCAATCTATAACTACCCTTTTTCAGTTTCAACTCTATTCCTCTTCTCAATTTTTAACATCTAACTAACTCTTAACAACCTATAAATAGAAAGTGCTGCAACTAACTAACTCTCACAAACCCAAAACAAAAAACTAGCTGCAGCTGCACTCTAATAGATTTAGTAAACATCAGTAACTTGAATCCTAAGGCATTGACCTTGAGCACTCCTATCATTGTTTCTGCTTTCTTTTTCTTCTAGTCCTTTGAAGAAACCCTAATTCCACTTAATGTTATAGAAATCAATGATCACTCAAACAACAATCATCATCTATCATCACCTTTACTTACTTTTTTTCTTTCCTCTGATGTTTCTTCTTTCACTACTTTTTGTCTTCACTATTTCTTATTTCTTCAATTGCAATATCTAGTTCTTTAATACTTAGTTTAGTTCTGAAGCTGAGAAAACTATCAAAAGGCACTGTCTTTGTTAAATTGTCAAATACTTGCATAGCTCCTGGAATGTGACTCACCTTGATATCTTTGTTATTCACATGATCTCTAATAAAATGAAGATCTATTTCAAAGTGCTTGAATTTAGAATATAAAATTGGGATGGCAGCAAGCAGAACTGCACTCAAGTTATCACAGTAGACCAGAAGTGTCTCTTTTGGTGAGAACTGTAACTCAACCATTAAGTTCTTCATCCAAATTAGCTCAGCTACTAAGTTTATCATACTCTTGTATTTAGCTTCTGTGCTTGATCTTGCCACTACTATTTGCTTCCTTGAAGCCCACGAAACCATATTTGATCCAAGAAACACGCAATATCCACTTGTATATTTTCTATAATCAAGATCCCCGGCCCAATCTAAATCACTATAGGCAGTGATTTTCATAGGTAGCATTTGGTAGAGAGACAGAGACAGAAAGAATGAGACTGAGAGACAGAGACTCGGAGATAAAAAGACTGAAGAGGGTGAATTTGGAATTACAAAATTGGATTGAGGGTGATTTTGGAAAAAAATTATTAGTAAAATTTAAGTCTTCGTCTCCAAAAATTTCAGTCTCCAGTGTCCCTACTTTTTGGAGGTACTGAAATATTAAAATTTTAGAGACAGAGACTGAACTTTTAGTATCAGTCTATGGGCCAACAAACAGGATACTGAGTTCCAGTCTCCCAGTCTCCGTCCCAATACTTCGAAACAAATACTACCATAGAGTTGGCTTTCTTCAAGTGCAGACCATGGTTTTATTGTGCTATTGGGGTATCTAAGTATTCTCTTCACCATCTTTCAATTAGTATTGAGAGGAGCTTGTACAAACTGTGACATTTTATGTACATTGTATAAAATCTTAAGTCTAGTCACAGTTAGATATTACAGGCTGCCAATTATTGATCTATAGAGTTGAGGATCATTAAAGCTAGAACCACTGAAGGTTGATAGTTTCATTGTTGAGGGAAAAGGAGTATGACAACTCAAGCATCATCCTATGTTCACTTTCTTTAGTACCTCATTAATGTACTTTTGCCAAGACAAAAGCAACCCTCAATCACTTGTCTTTGCTACTTGAATCCTAAGAAAGTAATGAAGATCTCCCATGTTTTTTAGAGCAAATTTTGTATTTAGTTTTTCAATTAATTCTCTTACATGCACTTCATATTCTCCTGTGATGATTATATCATCAACATACATCTTCACCTCATTCATCATTCTTAAGAATACAGATACATCTAATTTTGTTGCTTTGAACCCAACTCTGTTAACCTATTGGCCAGCTTGTGATACCATCCCTTGGGAGCTTGCTTCAATCCATAGAGTGCCTTGGTTAGTTTGCAAACCAATGAGGAATCACCTTTTTCATACTCTTTTGGCTGCTTCATATATACTTCTTCCACCAAATCTCCGTGCAAGAAGGCATTGCTTACATCAAACTGCCTAATTGTCCATGACATAGCTAGAGCAATTGGTAAGGGTAATCTGATTGAAGTGGGTTTAATCACTAGACTCTATGTCTCAGGAAAGTCAATGCCTGGCCTTCGTGAATACGCTTGTGCCACCAACCTTGCCTTGTATTTTTGTAGTGAATCATCAGAATTATATTTAATTCTAAACACCCATCTACTTCCTATTGCTTCTCTATTTGGGAGAAGGCTGACTAGTTCTCATATTTTGTTCTTCATTAATGCTTCATACTCCAAGTCCATAACTGCTTTCTATTCTGGGGAAGTGCTTGTTGAATATTTCTTGGCTCCACACTGGGTAGACACCAACTTTGCTTCTCGTGACCATAGAGTGTGTATTCACTATTATTGTTGCTGAAGGTACTTCTTCATCAAGTGGTAGGATAATTTCTATGTCATTTATAGGTATTAGAATAGGAGTTGTTGATGCTACTGCTAGTCTTTGTTGATATGTAGTTGTTTTGATTGATTCTTCAGTTCTGAATATGTTGCTTTGAGTGTTGGTTGATAAATTTTGCATATCTTGCTTGTGTTGTGTTGCTTGTCATCAATTGCTACTGCTGCCTATTATTTTCTAAAATTGCTAGACTTGTGAAGTGAACTATGGAATATAATTGTTTCTACTGCTGTTATCTGTTGTATTCTAAAATTGCTAGACTAGTGGAATGAAAATGTGGAATTCATTTGCTACTGTTGTTGTTTGTTATTTTTTGCAATTGCTGGACTTGTGGAATGCACTGTGGAATTCAATTGTTGGTGTTGTTGTTGTCTGTTATTTTATGAAATTTTTGGACTTGTAAAACGAATTGTGGAAGTCAATTGTTGATGCTACTATTGTCTATTGTCTTCTGAATTTGTTGGTGCTGATTGATGTTGTCTGTCCTCATGGTTGATTGGGGGAATTCTCGGAATCATTGGAACTGTTGGAGTAGAAACTAGATCACTTAGCTTGTGTACTTCCTTGGCTTCTTCTCTAAAAGAAAACCTGTTTTCAAAGAAAACTACATTTGGAGTTGTAATGATTTTGCCTTATTGAATGAGACATTTATACCCTTTTTTGAGCTGTGCCATAGCCAGCGAAATATGCAGGGTGATGATCTGAAATCCAACTTTTGCTTATTGAAAGGTCTTTGATGAGGGAAGCGTAGACACCCAAATACTCTAAGATTCTTATAACGATGCCTCTTTCCAAACAAATTCTCTTTAAGTGATTGCCCATTTAGGATTGGTGTAGGTAGAACACTAATCAACTTGGTTGCTGGTGTAGAATTTATAACCACAAACTAACCAAAAAGTGCACCGAGTCGTACCAAGTAGTACCTCAAGTGAATGAGGGTCAATCCCACGAGGAATGATAGATCAAGTAGCAATGATTAAGTGATTGGCTAATTTAGAAAAATAGAAAATGGTGTTTTAAGAGTTCAAAAGCATTAACAGTAAATTCAGAATATCAGAAAGCAAGCAGTAAACAAGTTGTGAATAATATATGGAGAAAACAGTTAAGGCTTCAGAGTTATCTATTTTTCGGATTGACTTTTCTTACTAACTATTTTAATCATGCAAGATATAATTCATGGCAAACTATAAGTGACTAAACCTAATTCCTTAGACCTTTTTAGTCTCCTCTAACATTCATCAATCACCAATTCCTTGGTCACTTAATTCCAATTAGAGGGTGAAGTTTAATTCTAATTTATATACCACAAAAACTCTAATTACCCAAATATAAGAGGATTATCTGTCACGTATCCCGTTAAGTCTAGACAATTAGAAGTTTAGGAGAATATATTTTCAAACTGTTGTTCAAATAAAGAGCCTTTTCAAGTTATACAAGAACTCAATTAGAATAAAGGTTATACTTCCGTTGCACCCAAATTCATAAGATAAAGAATGAAAATAATTCTTGAAATATAAATCAATACATGCATTAAAATAGAAAAATAATAGTATCAATCCATACAATAGACAGAGCTCCTAACCTTAACAGTGGAGGTTTAGTTGCTCATGGTTCAGAGAGAAAACTAGGATTTAAAAAAACTGTAAATTGCGAAATGAAGTAGGAGAGAAGAGATGAGGCTGAAGGGCTGATTCTTTTTCCTTATATATCTAATCCTAATAAATATAAAATATATTTCTTAAAAACTAAATAATATATTTCCTAATTATAAAAGAAATGAAATTTTAATCAAATAACAAAATTGATTTGCAGGCCTTTGGAGATAAATTAGGGACCACTTGTGTACTAAAGGTTGGCGCCGAACTTGGGGGGAGTCAAGTTCGGCGTGAACTAGGCAGAGAAGCCTTCCTTTATAGCGTTGCATGTGGTGCCAAACTTGAAAATGGTCAAGTTTGGCGTGGAGGTTGTGCGCATATTTCTTCTTGAGACTTCATGCTGGCGCCGAACTTGAAGAACTTCAAGTTCGGCCTGGAGGAGGCTGAACTGCTTCCCTTGGAATGCTTGTGTTGGCGCCAAACTTGAGCTTCCTCAAGTTTGGCGTGACATGGTCTATATGAAATGGAAGAAAATGATATGCTATTATATATCGTTGGAAAGCTCTGGAAGTTATCTTTGTAGCTCAAGTTATGCCTATTTGAGTGCAAGGAGGTCAGGGTTGACAGCATCATTCGCTTTCTTCCTTTTCTGCTACAAAACTCCGTCAAATCCATCCGAATGTTACCTGAAATAAAAAGAAATTACAAACAACTCAAAATAGAATTTATAGTGGCTAAAGGTAATTAAATCTTGAGGAAACTCAACAATTTGAATGCAAATTTACTAGGAAAAGATAAAGATGCTCACGTATCACAACACCAAACTTGAATTGTTGCTTGTCCTCAAGCAACCAAAACTAATACATGATTAAGATGTGAATTTGCATGAGAAGTGAGAGTTCAATTAGGCTCATGTCTCTTCTTGAAGTGGGGTTTCTATATTGCAGTTCTGAATAGTTTTGGCATCTCACTATCCTTTGAATAAGAGGAATGTCACTGTCATTCGGAATTAGAATTTGGATAATATTATGAATTCTCTAATCTTTTATACTTCAGTTTAATCCTTGAACATAGCAAATTTCCTTTAACTCTCTTTTCTTTGGTGCTTTGCACCCTGAGCCTAGCCATCACTTTAAATGCTTTGTCTCAAGCTTCACTTGACACAAAAATACCACAAACACTTAATGGGGAAACTCTCTTTAGGTTCTAATTTTTCTTTTAGTTACTCCTAAATAGTGGTGCTCAATGCCTTTGGCATACTCTGTTAAATGTACTTGATCTCGACTCTTAGTGCTCTGTCTCAAGGATTACTTGACACAATTACACCACAAGCATATGACTAGGAAAATAACTCTTTGAGCCTTTAATCATGTCTGACCTTCCTAGTCATTGATGCTTAAAGCCTTGGACTTTGCTTTTATTTTTTCTTTTGCTGTTTCTTTTGCTTCAAGGATTAAGCTTTTGTTTAATTCCGAGAATTCATAGTAGTTCTCTAAATTCCTGTTCCTTGTACTTCAACATCCCTTGGTTCAAATTCAAATATGTACTGTTCATATCATGCATTCAAAATCACAGATAATACCACCACATCTAAGTAAATAAGACTACTCTTCAATATAAACTCAATTTCTCATGCAATACATTACTTCTTTTCTTTTCTTTTTAGATTCAAGTTCAGTGAGTGGTGCATGAGACATTTTTTTGAACTAAAATCAAATAACAGAATGAAACTAAATCTAAGAACTGAAAGCACTAAAGATCATGCAGGCAATCAAAGCAACAAAAAATAGAAGACAACAAAATAAGAACGGAAGGGAAAATAGAGTAAAAGGAACTCAGCCACCTCAGTTATGCTGGTGTGCTCCACCATGAAGAACATTCATCTCCCCATGGTGCCACTGATGATAAGGTAAACAGAGAGCACGCTCCATACAACACCAAACTTTAAAGTTTGCTTGTCCCCAAGCAAAGAAAAACTCCAGGGTGTCAAAAATTCTTTTTAATTGCTCCTGTTCCTGTTCTAACCACTATAGATGACCAAAACACATGTAAAACAAGAAAAATTCTAAAAATATTGAGATAAAGTAAGTTAAAACCAGAACTAAAATAACTATAATGCTAAAATAAAAATAATTATAAAATTAAAACCAAAGTAACTGCAAAAATAAGGATACTAGTAGTTGGGTTGCCTCCCAACAAGCGCTTCTTTAATGTCACTAGTTTGACACTTGATTGTTGAATTTTCTTCCTCTTCTTCCAGTTGGTTAAAAGAAATGTCTCCAAGGGGAGAGAGGTGAAAATTCGTGCTCCCTGATATAAATTCCTCCTAACAAGTTTTCTTTTATTGTGGTTAACTTGATTCACCTTGCTTGTTGGGATAGAGGTTGGATTGCTTTTTTCTGGCCTTCTCTTTTTCATGGACATTTTCTTCTGTTTCTTGGTCAAAATTCCCTTTTCAGTGCTTTCCTTAGTTGCCTTCACTTCTTTGATTTCAAAATTTGGGTGTTCTGTGATGGTTGGAGTGTACTCTTCATCAAGAATTTCTTGAATTAGTGGTTCAATAAACTCACCCTCTATGCCACTCTCTGCTTCATTGGAGTGTAGATTTCCATAATTGTTTTTATCCCTTATAACCTCCTTTGTTTTTGCATCTTCCTCTTCTTCCATGTGTGAGGGTAGAAAGTTCTCTAATTCACTAGAGTCTGAACTCCTTTGATTGATTTCTTTACTTTCTTCCACAGGATCTTGTATTATATCTCTTGGGAAGGAATTTGCGTATTCCTCTTTCTGGGGCTTGATAATCAACTCCACATATTTTTCTATATTTTTGACACTCATCCTTATATCATGTATGAATTCTTTCATGAGAAGCTCAATAGATGATGGTTCTTGATATGAATAAAGAGATGGTGGCTCTTGATATGAATAAGAAGGAGATGATGGTTCTTGATAAGGGTAAAAAGAGGATGACTCTTGGCATGAATAGGGATATGGTGGCTCTTGATATGGGTAGAATGATGATGGTTCTTAATATGGATAGAGAGGTGGTGGTTTTTGGTATGAATATGGAGATGGTGGTTCTTGATAGTTGAACATGGAGCACTGAAGTTTCTTTGGTTTTGACTTTGCCAACCAAAATTCGGATAGTTACTCCATCCACAATAATATGAATCACTACTTGGGTGTGAGTAGTAACACATGTGATCTCTCTCCATTATTTTTTCTTAGCACAAAACACCAAACAGAATTAAATGCACCATGTGGTAAACAGGTAAGCAAAGAAGAAAGAACATAAAAAAATAATAATAAAAAAATAATAAAAATATAAAAATATAAAAGAAAACAAAATAAAATAAAAATAAAATAAAGAAAATAAACTGAATAATTAAGAAAAGAAAATAACTAATAAGCAAAAAGGAGTATAAAATTCAAACTCAATGAATAAAATAACTAGGAAGAATAAAAACAACTAATGGGACACCACACTTAATTTCAGAAATTAAGAGAAAAAAATTTAAATAAAATAAATCAAAATATTTTTTTAAATTTAAAGAAATAAGTTAAATAAAATTAAAGCAAAAACGCCTAATCTAAGAGATCAAACAACCAGTGGTTGTCAATCATAGTCAATCTCCGGTAACGGCGCCAAAAGTTTGGTGCGAAATTTATAACCACAAACTAACCGGCAAGTGTACTCGGTCGTACCAAGTAGTACCTCAAGTGAATGAGGGTCGATCCCACGAGGATTGATGGATCAAGCAGCAATGATTGAGTGATTGGCTTAGTCAGACAAATAGAAAATGGTGTTTTGAGATTTCAAAAGCATTGACAGTAAATTCAGAATATCAGAAAGCAAGCAGTAAACAAGTTGTGAATAATATATGGAGAAAATAGTTAAGGCTTCAGATTTATCTATTTTTCGGATTGACTTTTCTTACTAACTATTTTAATCATGCAAGATTTAATTCATGGCAAACTATAAGTAACTAAACCCTAATTCCTTAGACCTTTTTAGTCTCCTCTAACCTTTATCAACTACCAATTTCTTGGTCACTTAATTCCAATTAGAGGGTGAAGTTTAATTCTAGTTTATATGCCACAAAAACCCTAATTACCCAAATATAAGAAGATTATACGTCACGTATCCCGTTAAGTCCAGACAATTAGAAGTTTAGGAGAATATGTTTTCAAGCTGTTGTTCAAGTAAAGAGCTTTTCCAAGTTATACAAGAACTCAATTAAAACAAGGGTCATATTTCCGTTCCACCCAAATTCATAAGATAAAGAACGAAAATAATTCTTGAAATATAAATCAGTACATTAAAATAGAAAAATAATAGTATCAATCCATACAATAAACAGAGCTCCTAACCTTAACAGTGGAGGTTTAGTTGCTCATGGTTCAGAGAGAAAATTAAGATTCTGAAAAACTGTAAATTGCGGAATGAGGTAGGAAAGAAGAGATGAGCCCAAATGGCTTATTCTTTTTCCTTTTATATCTAATCCTAATAAATATAAAATATATTTCTTAAAAACTAAATAATATCTTTTCCTAATTATAAAAGAAATAAATTTTTAATCAAATAACAAAATTGATTCGCAAGCCTTTGGAGACGAATTGGGGACCACTTGTGTACTAAAGGTTGGTGCCGAACTTGGAGGGAATCAAGTTCGGCGTGGACTAGGCAGAGAAGCTTTCCTTTATAGCGTTGGATGTGGCGCCAAACTTGACAATGGTCAAGTTTGGCGTCGAGGTTGTGCGCAGCTTTCTTCTTGAGACTTCATGCTGGCGCCGAACTTGAAGAACTTCAAGTTCGGCGTGGAGGAGGCTGAACTACTTCTCTTGGAATGCTTGTGTTGGCACTGAACTTGAGTTTTGTTCGGCGTGGAGATGGCAGCGTGCATTCCTTTGGAGTCCTTGTGTTGGCGTCAAACTTGAGCTTCCTCAAGTTTGGCGTGAAGTGGTCCATACGAAATTGAAGAAAAGGGTATACTATTATATATCGTTGGAAAGCTCTGGAAGTTATCTTTTCAATGATGCTAAAATCACGTCAATGGGGTCTCTGTAGCTCAAGTTATTTTTGTTTGAGTGCAAAGAGGTCGGAGTTGACAGCATCATTCGCTTTCTTTCTTTTCTGCTACAAAACTCCGTCAAATCCATCCGAATGTTACCTGAAATAAACAAAAATTGCAAACAACTCAAAGTAGCATTTATAGTGGCTACTAAAGGTAATTAAATCTTGATTAAACTCAATAATTTGAATGCAAATTCACTAGATCTGCTAAGCCGTTTTACTAATGCACATGAGGTCAAGAGAATCTATGACAAATACCTCTTTTCTACAAAATCTTTGACAAACTAATGTATCCAGCAGTATTGTCACTTTGTGTCATCTTTAACTTTGTGTTTAGTTGCAATTCAACCATTTGTTAGAAATGATTAAAGACTAATTTTAATTGAGCTCTAGATTTGATAAGATTTAACCAGGCAAATTTTGATAATGCATCAATGAAATTCACAAAATACCAATTTTCATATTGTCAAATATGGGTGACGAATCCCAAATATATGTGTATACAAGTTCTAAAGGTTATGTGCACACTGTTTGTGAAACACGCACTACAAGAAAAACACCCATTCAAGTACACTTAAAAAGTGTAGCTAAAAGTGAAAAAAATAATGCCTTAGACTACGGCTATGCTTTCTGGGCTATGGCTACGTTTTTTGGGGTGATTCATATTCGACCATTGCCTATTCTCAAAGGTTATACTTTTCTGCACCAAGGGCTACGCTTTTGGCATTTGGGAATAGGGTGCGCTTTTCAAGTAATGCTGTCCAAGACCAAAGGCTACGCTTTTCATCTTCCATTTTACCAGAATAGGCTACGCTTTTCAATGCTACTGCATCACCTATAAAGCGTAGCCACATTGTATACCATGGCTACCGTTTATAAGTGTAGCCTTAGGTCGCTTATTATTTTTTTTCTGTATATATAATATTCTAATAATTATTAATACAAAATAATATTTAGTAATGTGATTACATGTATAATAATTCTGCATTTTTTATTAAACGAGTTAAATATTATAAAATAAAAATAAATACATAATTATACTAAATAATTTCTTTAAATAACAAAAATCATCTCTAACCAAAATATATTTATAATAATGATCCAAAAGTACTAGAATAAAGTTAATTGTGAATATTCATACATCTCACACTAAAATAAGCATAGCCATATCAAAATAACCATGATGCCACTTAGAATTTACTACTAATACTCTATAAAAAACATATCCTACATAAGTATCTTCTAATAAAAGTCATTAGTCAACCATACATGTATCCATTCCCAACACTACTCTATCTTAGCCAATAAACCACAATAATAATTAGCTTAATCTTCATTATTATCCTACATAATTATATAGAAAAGTAGCTAGAAAAATATTCATAATGACATTCGCAATTATAAAAATTAAAAAATCAAACTCAAAACTATCAATGACTGATATCATTAATTCTTTCTGTACTGCATACAAGTTTCACCAATGCATAGTAGTGTTTCATAAATTCAAATTTAGAATTCAAAAAATAAAAAAGTGATGGTTTCAGTGGCTAAGAGAAGGGGGGCTGAATCTTAGCCTCCTTTTTCTTGAATACACTTTCTGGTCTTTGAGGAGACTTTTCTGTTTATGTCTCGTCCCTAGCCACGAGACTTTTTATTTTTGTCTCGTCACTTGGCACGAGATATTTTTTATTTTAGCTCCTGTACAGCAGAAACAAAAATGGAGTAGTAGAGAGAGAAGATTACACCCAGATATATCCTGGTTCAGCTGCTAAGTGCAATGCAGCCAACATCCAGTCTCCATCACAACAATGATGGAATTTCACTATAATCATCCAGATTACAAACTGCAAAGTGCTAGCCCAACTTACAAGGGGCTTCCCACAGAATCATGAAACACAACATAGATGAATAAAGGAACTCTAAGACATCTATGGCTTTTTCTTTTAATTTTTCACTCTCTCCCTTTTTCCGCTCTATGGCTTTTTCATACAAACCTCACTGTTTGCCTTTTTCCATGAGACTCAAGACATGACAAAATTAAACAGAAAAATTATAAAACAGAATACATTGAAGGAGAAGAAAATCTGTAAGCTTAGGTAGCTATGAGACTTCTGTGCCTTGCACTCTCATTTTCTTCCTTTGAATCAAACCGTGAGTGTTCACTCCTTTTATAGAGAAGAGAAGCCTCCACAGTTGAAACAAAAACAAGTTTAACCTCTTTTCCTTCAAAACAGATCCGGTTCGGCCACATAGAGAGAAGAGGTTACTCATGCAAGACCCAACATGCAAGTACCTCTAGTTCTTCCTTGGTTATCACTCTTCATCAATCCGGGCGCTCCATCCTTGGTTTGCTCTCCAAGATGGATTTCTGGCCCTTGATGCTTATGATGATGATGGCTTCATCTGCTCCAATCTCTGCCTCTTCCATCACTTCGCCACTCTAGCTACTTCCTGTGGTGGTTGAGCAGAATCAGAGACAAGCCATGTCTCCAAAGATCTCCTTCTTGCTGGCCGAATCTCCTTCTTTTTTTTTGAGTATGAAGGACTCGAGATTACCTCACCAAATCTTACCACTTTTGGTGATAATCTCAGCCACAGCATACTTTTATTGTGTTATGTTTTCTTGCCATCATCATGATGGTCTTGAGACGTGCTCCATCTCCTTTTCGGTGAGTAGGTGTAGCTCCCATGGCTTCCATTGTTTTCTGGTTAATGACCGAAGAGAAGAAAGAGTTGAGAGAGAAGAAACAATCTTGGAAGAAAAGCAATTTAATGAAATAAACAAAATTAATTGAGAAGAGGTTGCTTTTACTTCCCTTAGGTGGAGTAGCGTGAAGCATAATGATTTCCATCAAATCAAAGTCATATTCTCTCTCATGTTTCCAATGCTTAGCAAATTAAAATTGAAATCCATCCAAAGAGTGAGATGGAATCCGTTGGAAACATTTGAAGCTTTGTGTTCTTTGCTTCATGGTTTCGGACCATGCATGAGGATAATTTTTGGGCTTGTATCAATAATGGAGAAAGCAGGCCCAATTAATAAAAATGATTTCAGCCATGAGCAAATGATAACATTTGCTTTCCTGATGAATTTTTGGATCAAGCATTAGATTACTAAACATGGAACATAGTTGGGCTTTGGAACAATGAAATTTATTCTGGCCCAATAAGTATCACAACAATTCAGCTACACTCATCATAAGCATTAAACCAAAGCTGAATGTAATTGGGCTTTCACCAGAATTTTGTTTTCGCCCCAATGTTAAAACCTGCAACAAAATTATTAATTAATGTATGTTAAGTGAGAATTAAATTAATAATTTTGTATTTAATTATTTAAATAATATTTATTCATCACAAATATCAATTTAGAGTTTTTCCAAACTCATCAATCTCCCCCTTGATGACAAACATTATTAAAAATTGAAATGGAAAGAAATTAAAAATTAGAGTATAGAATACTCCCTTTGAAAGTTTTGAATTTCTCCCCCTTTCAAGTTGTCACAAGACTCCCCCTTAATATATGTCATATTTACCAAGGGAAGCTTTATACCTGTAACAATATAATCAAGCTTCAAGTAACAATGTTATTTAGCATATTCATTCCATGATGCTAAATGCTTGATTTATGAGCAGATTTGAATGATATACAAAACTTATTTGCTATCACAAATTTAATTTTCTGCTCAACCTTGCCATAAACATTCAAGAAACTGTTTTTGGTAGAAAACTTGCTGTTCAAAAATATTTTTCACTAAATCAGAGCAATCTTGGTAGGAAAAATATTTTTCGTTCATTATTTAAACTTTCCAAACACAGCAACTTTCATCATTAAGAACTGCCAAAGATAATTCCAACCAAAAATCATTTTATCAAGGTAAGTTAAATGTATTATAAACACAATAAACACCTATTTTACCAAGATAACATCAAATAATGGCAGCACTCAAGATAAACCAAATGCATTCTCAATCAACATATCCCAAATGCATTGTTTAATCATTAACATAGGTGATCATGAATTTTCACAAGAAAATTTCATCCCCTGTTTTCAATTCCCCTGTTCCAGTTTCAATTTTTTTTAACCTTATTCTCCCTCTTTTGTCATCAAAGGGGCACCTGCAATCAAAATTTAGTCACAGGAAACAAGATATGCAAAATATAACCAGACAAAACAGAGTATCACAGAGTATCCCAGAGTTATAGCAGTATCTTAACACAAAACAGAGAAACAGATTGAGCCTATTTAAGCCAATATCCTAAACTTAAACAGAAATTTAATCATCAGACAAATGCAGATCAGATTCTCCTTCATTTTCTTCATCTCCCAAATCTTTCTCCAAGTTTTCCAGCATTAGGCCCACTCTGTCTTTGCATCTCATCCATGCTCTTTTAGATTCATATGCTAGTTTACGTGCAGCCTTATGAGATTGTATCATGACTGCTGACATATTTGAAAATTCTGTGAGAATTTCTTTGATAGACTTGGTGGTCTTGGAGGACTCAGGTCTACCCTCAGACTCACTTTCTGAAGCCATGGATTTCTTGCTTTTGGTTCCTTTCACTGCTCCGCCTCCTTTGACCATTGACACTTTGTTCTCTACTTTCTCATTCAAAAGGTCAACTTTAAAGAATTCAAATATACTGGTTAAGAACATACCATAGTGCAGATTTGCCTTTCTGGTGCTCTTGACCGAGTCCCACATATGGCAGATCATAATATAACCAAAAGAAATGGGAGTAGATGTAATAAGTGTAAATAAGATGAGGGAGTCATAATATGTTACTCTATTGTGAGACCCGCTTTGAGGAGTTAAGATGTGGGTGATGATCCTGTGAAGAAATGAGTTGGTGGAGCCTAAAGCCTTGTGAGTAGGAATATTTCCATCCAAACCTGAGAAACGCTCACATATGTGTTGAAGAACAAATGTATGGGTGACGCCAACCTATGAGACCCACCTTTCGGCCATGTATGCTCTCGGCCCTTCATCTTTGTATCCCAAGGCAGTTCCAATGGTGGCAGTGTCAAGAGTGATGTGAACTCTTTTCACATATGAATGGATGGTGCCATCAATTAGGCGCATGTTGGCATAGAACTCACAGACCAGTCCTGGATACACTGGCTTCTGGATTTAAAGCAGAGGAGTCCATTGAAGCAATTCGAAGATAGGGGAGACATTTATTCCCTTGTTGGCGAGAGTCTCAAGATTGACAAGGTACATCAAACAGAGATGACGCTTTTGTATGACTTCCTTGTGGAATTCATAAGAAGTGCAAGAGTTGAATCTGGCAGGATCGAAGTGGGAGTGATTCTTAGCAAATTTATTTTTGAACTCCAAGGATTTTAGATTTGCCGATTCCATGGTGTTGTGTAGAGCGAAGCCCTTTGATTTCTGACCACTCTTCTCAGGTGTGGCTTTCTTCGGTGATGGTGGTGGTGATGTGATTGGTGAATTGTGAGATGATTCTTTCTCAACACTTGGCTCCTTATTTTTGCCTCGGCCTGAACTTTTCTAGGCAATCACTTTCTTTCTCATGGTGGAAGTACGTTTGGATGGTGGTGAAGGAGAAGATGAGGATGTAAAATGAATGTGGATATGAGTGTGGGTTTGTAGAGAGGGGGTCTTTTGAGAAAGGCGAATGCGTTCACTTTTCCTAGAGGCCGTTTTCTTCTTCATGATGAAGAGAAGATATGGAGTTGGAAGAAGAGGAAAGGGCTGAAGAGTGTGGAGAGTGGAGAGAGGTTAGAGGTGCATTAAATGTTGATTGGAAAGGGAAGTTAATGATCAACATGGCGCGGTTATTAACCAAGGAATTTTGAAAAAGTTGTTTCCTAGAATCAAGGGATTAGATGGAGAGAGGGATTTGATTTGACAATAACCACTTCCAATAGGATTTGATATGACAACAAAAAGATCTTGATCATCATAAAATGAGGGATCAATCAAAAACTCAAGGTGGGGTCAAAGAGATTTTGTGGGGCCCATGAGGAATAAAGTCTGCGCAGCCTCCCCCTTAATTACAGCTTCTCCAACATGCTTGAAATTTATCTCGTCCATTCCTACGAGATAAAACTGAGCAGAGTTAGAAGTTCACAGATTTTCAACAAAACTTAAATCAAACATTCCCAAGCTCTTTCTTAGAGAATAGAATCTGTCTTCACAAAGGGGTTTTGTAAAAATGTCAGCAAGTTGATCTTCAGATTTTACAAATTGAATATCAATAGTACCCTTTTGCACATGTTCTCTAATAAAATGATATTTGATTTCAATGTGCTTTGTTCTTGAGTTCAAAACAGGATTTTTTGAAATATTTATTGCGCTCATGTTATCATAAAATAGTGGTATACTATTGATCTTTAATTTGTAATCTTCCAACTGCATTTTTAACCATATTAATTGTGAACAACAAGCAGATGCGGATATATATTCAGCTTCAGCTGTGGAAAGAGCAACTATGGCTTGTTTCTTGCTTGACCACATGTTGAGTGAGCTTCCAAGGAAACAACACATGCCGGAGGTGCTTCTTCTATCCACTCTATCTCCCGCATAATCTGTATCACAAAATCCTACTGCACAAAAATCATCAGATTTTGGATACCACAAGCCATAATCACATGTTCCCTTAATATATCTAATGATGCGTTTAACAGCCGAAAGATGGGATTCTTTTGGGTGAGATTGAAATCTTGAACATACACCCACACTTTGAACAATATCCGGTCTAGAGGAGGTAAGATACATTAATGAACCAATCATACCCCTATACCGTGTTTCATCCACATCTTTGTCATTATCATCCTTTTCAAGTTTATTGTTTGAATGCATTGGTGTTCCCATTGGTTTAGAATTTTCTAGGCCAAACTTTTTGATAAGTTCTTTTGCATACTTTCCTTGGTGAATAAAAGTACCACTAGGAGTTTGTTTAATTTGGAGGCCAAGAAAGAAAGTTAGCTCTCCCATTAAACTCATTTCAAACTCACTAGTCACGAGTTTTCCAAACTCTTCTCATAAGGACTCATTGGCCGATAAACACAATGTCATCCACATAAACTTGAACTAGAAGAATATCATCATTAGATGCTTTAATAAATAAAGTTGTGTTCGTGGTATCCCTTTGAAATTGATTTTCTAATAGGAAGGCACTAAGCCTTTCATACCAAGCTCTTGGTGCTTGCCTAAGGCCATAAAGAGCCTTTGAAAGTTTGAAAACATGATTTGGAAAATCTTTATGTTCAAAACTGGGGGGTTGGGCCACATACACTTCTCTATCAATAAAGCCATTAAGGAAAGCACACTT
>NC_029773.3:13161471-13177653 GCF_000817695.3 Arachis duranensis | reverse complement strand
TCATCAAAATCTATTCCCTCTTCTTGATTGTAACCTTGGGCCACTAATCTAGCCTTGTTACGAACAATTTGTCCATCCTCACCAAGTTTATTTTTAAACACCCACTTAGTACTCGTACCATCCGGATGAGGTACTAAAGTCCAAACCTCATTCTTGTCGAATTGAGCAAGCTCCTCTTCCATGGCCTTGACCCATGATGGGTCTTCAAGAGCTTCTTTAACATTATTGGGCTCCATTTGTGACAAAAATGCAAAGTTGTTTGGTTCGGATTGTCTTTTGGTTGAGGATCTTGTTGTCACTCCTTGGGAGGGATCACCAATTATGAAGTCATGAGGATAACCCCTCATAGACTTCCATTCTCTAGGCTTCCTTTGTGGTGTTGAGCTTTGATGAGTTTCTGTTGGTCTCACTGTTTCAGTTTCTCGTGCTGGCTCAGGAGACAAAATGGAAATGTCTCCTCCAATCTGACGAGATAATTATGGACTGGCAGATTCTTCAATTTGGACAGACTTGGGATTTCTTTGCTTGTTCCAGCTCCTTCATAATCTGAATCAATATCTATCACAGTACAGAGAATTAAGTTAGAATCACAAAAAGTAACGTCTATGGATTTCTCTATGGTTCTATGTTTTTTAAGGTAAATCCTATAGGCCTTGCTAGTGGTGGAGTATCCAACAAACATTCCTTCATAAGATTTTGGATCAAACTTACCAAGATTTTCTTTGTTGTTAAGCACAAAACATTTGCATCCAAAAACATGAAAGTACTTAAGATTTGGAGGGGTTCCTTTCCATAGCTCATAAGTCTTTTCAACCCTTTTCTAATTATTATCCTATTCAAAATATAACATGCTGTATTTACAGCTTCAGCCCATAGAAATTTTGGAACCTCATTCTCACATAACATAGCCCTAGTCATTTCTTGAAGGCTTCTATTCCTTCTTTCAACAACCCCATTTTGTTGAGGTGTTCTAGGGCATGAAAAATTATGAGAAATTCCAAAGTCATCACAGAATTTTTCAAAGTCTTGGTTTTCAAATTCTTTTCCGTGATCACTTCTCAAATGAGCTACTTTTAAATCTTTTTCATTTTGAATTTTCTTGCAAAGGGTTGAGAAAGCATGAAAAGTATCATTTTTATGAGCAAGAAAAAGTACCCAACTGAATCTAGAGTAATCATCCACCACCACCAAACCATAGTATTTACCTCCTAAACTTTGCGTTTTTGTTGGACCAAAAAGATCAATGTGTAACATCTCTAATGGCCTTTTGGTTGAAATTTCATCTTTTGGTTTAAAAGAGGATTTTACTTGTTTGCCTAATTGACAAGCGTCACAAGTAAGATCCTTATCAAATTTAATTTTAGGAATTCCTCTAACCAGATTTTTCTTTACTAGCTTAGAAATTTGGTACATGCTAGCATGACCCAACTTTCTATGCCATAGCCATTTTTCAGATTCAAGAGATGTAAAACATGTTACATTTTGTTCTTTCAAATCCTCAAGAGTTAATCCATACACATTGTTGCATCTCTTAGCTTCAAAAAGAATATCCCCAGTTTTTTCACAAACAACCAAGCATACAAATTTTCTAAAAATTACTTCAAATCCTAAATCACACAATTGACTTACACTGAGTAAATTATGTTTCAAACCATTGACAAGAAGAACATCATTTATACAAGATGAAAAGTTTTTACCAACTTTTCTAACAGCCACTATCTTTCCTTTTCCATCATCACCAAAAGTGACAAGTCCTCCATCATATTCATCAAGCTTTATGAAGAATGTTGTCTTTCCGGTCATATGCCTAGAGCATCCGCTGTCCATGTACCACATATTTTCCTTCCTCTTGGATGCTAGGCATACCTACAAAATAAGCTCAAGTGACCTTAGGTATCCAAATTTTCTTGGATCCTTTCACGTTAAACCATCTCTTATGTCCCAAATCATTGTAGTCAAAAACAACCTTGTAAACTTTATCACCAATCATTCTTTTACCAAAGAAACACTAAACGGGAAAATGACCACTTCGGTTACACAACCTACAAAACCTTGGAGTTGCTGTTTTGTTAAAGTAGGTGGGATCTTGAAACCTTGTATCATTGGATGAAGAAGCTTTATCTTTAAAAGAAGGTTTCCTATCAGATTTATAAAACCCCAGACCAGCTTTATCAAAAAGTGGTTTTTGACTAGCCAAAATTTGATTAAGATTTTCAGAACTTTGAGTAAATTTGGCTAAGTCATTTTCAAGACTTTTTACCTTTTTCAGCAACTCTTCATTTTCCTTAAAACAGTTTACATATGCAACCACCGAATGATCACTTTCACAACTTCTAAGTTGAGCTTTCAATTGCTTATTTTCTTCCACAAGATCACAAGTAGTTTTGGTCTCCCTTAGCTTTTCTTTGAGAAAATCATTTTCAACTTTAAGAATGAAAATTTGTTGTTCAAGATCTTGATTATCAGTCAGAAAACATCTTATTTTTTCAGAAAGGTGATCTATCATAAGATGAAGGTCTTCAGTGTCAGGATTTTGAAAAAATACTTGATCTACATGATTTGCCATGAGACAAGACTGTGACTTGGTCTTAGATTCTTCATCACTGTCTGAATCATTTTCCAAGTCTTCCCATGATGCCATCAGGTCCTTCTTCTTCCCTCCTTTTTTCTTCTCCTCTTTTTTTAACTTAGGACAATCAGATTTGTAATGCCCTATTTCCTTGCTGTTGAAACAAGTCATTTTGCTAAGGTCTTCATTTTTCTTGAGCTGCCGCCTTTGCCTTTGAACTTCACCATTTTCCTGAATTTTTTGGCAAACAACACAAATTCATTTTCAGAGGAGTTATCACTGGATTCATCATCCAGAGGGTTAGTTACAGAAGAAAATGCAATTCTTTTCTTTTTTGACTCCTTTTTTAAATAAGTGTTTTCAAAAGCAAGAAGGTTTCCTCTCAAATCATCAAGTGTCATGGAATCAAGAGTACTGCTCTCAGAAATAATTAAAGTTTTTGTTTCCCACTCTTTAGTGAGACATCTCAGCACTCTTCTCACAAGCACAGAATCAGAATGTGTTACTCCCGTAGCATCCAAGCCAACAGTGATGGTGTTGAACCGTTCGAACAGTTCATCAATGGATTCTCCTTCCTTCATTGTAAACATTTCATATTCCCTGTTTAACATGTCTATCCGAGTCTTCTTTACAATGGTGGTTCCTTCATGAGTGATTTGTAATTTATCCCAGATTTCCTTTGCCGTTGTGCATCGTGATACCTGTCGGTACTCCTCGAAGCTGATAGCACAGTTGAGTAGATTTATGGCCTTGGCATTTAGCTCCACTTTCTTCCTATCTTCTTCGGTCCAGCTTGCTTCTGGTTTAAGAGTGACTACTCCTTCAGCACTTGTGTTAGTAGGAAACTGTGGTCCTTCTAGGATGATCTTCCAAAGCCTGTAGTCTACTGCTTGCACAAAGATCTTCATTCTGTCCTTCCAATAGGTATAGTTTTTCCTATTGAAAAGAGGCGGTCTGTTGCTTGACTGCCCTTCTGTGAGATTGTACGATACCAGATTTGAGCCACTGCTTTCTGCCATGAGGATCTTTTCTCCAAGCTGCAAAGCTTGATCTCTTTGAGACCAAGCTCTGATACCAATTGATGGTTTCAGTGGCTAAGAGAAAGGGGGGGTTGAATCTTAGCCCCCTTTTTCTTGAATACACTTTCTGATCTTTGAGGAGACTTTTCTGTTTATGTCTCGTCCCTAGCCACGAGACTTTTTATTTTTGTCTCATCACTTGGCACGAGATATTTTTTATTTTAGCTCCTGTACAGCAGAAACAAAAATGGAGTAGTAGAGAGAGAAGATTACACCCAGATATATCTTGGTTCAGCTGCTAAGTGCAATGCAGCCTACATCCAGTCTCCATCACAACAATGATGGAATTTCACTATAATCATCCAGATTACAAACTGTAAAGTGCTAACCCAACTTACAAGGGGATTCCCACAGAATCATGAAACACAACATAAATGAACAAAGGAACTCTAAGACATCTATGGCTTTTTCTTTTAATTTTACACTCTCTGCATTTTTCTGCTCTATGGCTTTTTCATACAAACCTCACTGTTTGTCTTTTTCAATGAGACTCAAGACATGACAAAATTAAACAGAAAAATTACAAAACAGAATACATTGAAGGAGAAGAAAATCTGTAAGCTTAGGTAGCTATGAGACTTCTGTGCCTTGCACTCTCACTTTCTTCCCTTGAATCAAACCGTGACTGTTCACTCCTTTTATAGAAAAGAGAAGCCTCCACAGTTGAAACAAAAACAAGCTTAACCTCTTTTCCTTCAAAACAGATCCAGTTCGGCCACAGAGAGAGAAGAGGTAACTCATGCAAGACCCAACATGCAAGTACCTCTAGTTCTTCTTTGGTCATCACTCTTCATCAATCTGAACGCTCCATCCTTGGTTTGCTCTCCAAGATGGATTTCTGGCCCTTGATGCTTCATGATGATGATGGCTTCATCTACTCCAATCTCTGCCTCTTCCATCACTTCGCCACTCTAGCTACTTCCTGTGGTGGTTGAGCAGAATCAGAGACAAGCCATGTCTCCAAAGATCTCCTTCTTGCTGGCCGAATCTCCTTCTTTCTTTTTGAGTATGAAGGACCCGAGATCACCTCACTAAATCTTACCACTTTTTGGTGATAATCTCAGCCACAGCATACTTTTATTGTGTTATGTTTTCTTGCCATCATCATGATGGTCTTGAGACGTGCTCCATCTCCTTTTCGGTGAGTAGGTGTAGCTCCCATGGATTCCATTTTTTTCTGGTTAATGACCGAAGAGAAGAAAGAGATGAGAGAGAAGAAACAATCTTGGAAGAAAAGCAATTTAATGAAATAAACAAAATTAATTGAGAAGAGGTTGCTTTTACTTCCCTTAGGTGGAGTAGCGTGAAGCATAATGATTTCCATCAAATCAAAGTCATATTCTCTCTCATGTTTCCAATGCTTAGCAAATTAAATTTGAAATCCATCCAAAGAGTGAGATGGAATCCGTTGGAAACATTTGAAGCTTTGTTTTCTTTGCTTCATGGTTTCGGACCATGCATGAGGATAATTTTTGGGCTTGTATCAATAATGGAGAAAGCTGGCCCAATTAATAAAAATGATTCCAGCCATGAGCAAATGATAACATTTGCTTTCCTGATGAATTTTTGGATCAAGCATTAGATTACTAAACATGGAACATAGTTGGGCTTTGGAGCAATGAAATTTATTCTGGCCCATTAAGTATCACAACAATTCAGCTACACTCATCATAAGCATTAAACCAAAGCTGAATGTAATTAGGCTATCACCAGAATTTTGTTTTTGGCCTAATGTTAAAACCTGCAACAAAATTATTAATTAATATATGTTAAGTGATAATCAAATTAATAATTTTGTATTTAATTATTTAAATAATGTTTAGTCATCACAAATATTAATTTAGAGTTTTTCCAAACTCATCAAAAAGCATAAGCTGTAAACCATGAAAAAAAAGCTATAAATGATTGGAGAACAAGCAGATTCACAAGAAATATTTATGTTGTAGTTTATATCCAATTAATTATTAAGGTGATTAAATTGCACAATATACAATTATTTCATGAATAGGACTAGCAGAGGTCAGACACCTAAAAACTAAAATTTAGTGAATATATTATTAATCATATATAGTTAAAGCAAATCAATCTACTCTGCTAATCATGCTAATCATAAGTTACTAGAAAGATCGAAGATAAAAAGGTAATAGAAAGATACAAATAATGACTTTAACTATTCTAATTATAAACAAATCATGAAAAAACTGCACAAAGTTCTTTACACACCTTTTTATTTGGGAAAACTTGATCTGAAGCAATTGTATATTGGCCAGTAGCATCCATAAATCTCCTATCTGCTATCTCTTTCAGTCTTTTTTGAACATTAGCAGGTTGGAGAGCTGATAAGTGCTGCTGCTTCAAATATATTACATCCTTTTCTCCCATTTTCATTCCAACAATAATATGGGTACAATAAACTTGGGACACTGCAAATGGAACTAGTTGACCATTGTTTCAACTTTTAAATGAAAATATAATTATAAAGATAAATAAAAATAATTGTAACCATAAAGGCCTCAACTCAAAATTTGAAGTAGCATGTACTATACCTTGCAGCAGGCCTTTTAACTTTGCAAAATTGTCAGCATTCTCCTGCAAAGGCATCAAAGTACCAGTGTGAATAATAATATGCATCCAAGTTACATTATCAAATTAAATCAATAATTGAAAAGTAGGATGATGTGCATCGAATATTTTTTACAACAGCCCCAGACATCTTCTACTATAACGCTTTGTTTAATTCATCAAAAATAAAATCTGGAATGAAGAATTTGACAATTTGCAGAAAGCAAGAAAGAGACATTGAAATACCTGTGACATTGTTTCTCCAAAGAGACTCCAATTTTTCTCGATCTGATTATGCTAGAATGATTAACAGAAGAAGAAATTTTTAAATTAGCACACGCAGCACACTGCATTGTTGTGATACCCTCTAAATAGAAATTGTCATAGAATATAATAAAGAGAAGAATTCTATATATCTCATAACTCAGCATCACTATCACAATCATACTCACCTTCGAACTAAAAAGTGAGAGCGAGTTAGAGAATGAGCAAGAACAGGTTAAAATATTGTAAATTCACTCCGACAAGTTATGATCTGATGATCAGAGAGTCGCATGAAGGTCAAGTTATGACTAGGTAAACCAATCTATCAATAATTATTTCATGATATCCATTGTAAATGCATGCCATTCAGCATGTAATTTAATCCATAATAATCCATTTATCCCAAGAAAGTAATCCAGCTTCCTCAAGAATAACACTAATAACAACTACCAAACCGGCTAGTACTCGGTTTCCAATGAGAGAATAACACTAATAACGACTAACAAACCCTAACAAAGTGATGCGTGAGCATCTTTCTTATCTTTTCTTAGTGAATTTGCATTTAAATTGTTGAGTTTAATCAAGAATTAATTATCTTTTAACCACTATGGGTGCTACTTTGAGTCTCATGTAATTTTGTTTATTTTAGATAGCATTTGGCTGGATTTGATGGAGAAGAAGCTTGCACAAATGGAAGGAGCACAAGAATTAAAGGAGATGATTAGTGAGAAGCGACGCGTGCGCGTACCTGACACGTACGCGTGACACGCGAAGAAGACCATCGACGCGTACGCGTGACATGCGCCACGTGAAGAAAACGCAGAAAATGCTGGGAGCAATTTCTAAGCCCCATTTTGGCACTCAAGTAAGGCGCAGCTCTCTGCCAAGTTAGGCGCGGATCCAATGAAGCCAAGTGGTCCCCACGTTACATGGCGCGGATTATTTAATTAATTCTGATTTAAATTTAAATTTTAAAATAGGAAAAGATATTATTTTAATTTTAGAAATTAGATTTTAAATTAATTAGGATTAGATATAAAAGATAATCTTATTCTATTCCAATTGATATTCCATCTCATTCTGTAAATTACTGTTTACCTGAATCCTAGTTTTTCTCTCTGAACCATGAAAAACTAAACCTCCACTGTTAAGGTTAGGAGCTCTGTCTATTGTATGGATTGATTCTATTATTTTTGTCTTTTAATTCATGTTTTGATTCATATAATTCAAGAATTGTTTTCGTTCTTTATTTTATGAAATTGGGTGGAAAAAAAGTATGACCCTCTTTCTAATTGAGTTCTTATATAACATGGAAAAGCTCTTCACTTGAACAATAGCTTGAAAATATATTCTCCTAAATTTCTAATTATCTGGATTTAACGGGATACGTGACATATAATCCTCTTATATTTGGATAATTAGGATTTTTGTGGCATAATAACTAGAATTAAACTTCACCCTCTAATTGGAATTAATTGACCAAGGAATTGGCGGTTGATGAATTTTAGAGGAGACTAGAAAGGCCTAAGGAATTAGGGTCTAGTCACATAGTTTGCTGTGAATTAAATCTTGCTTGATTAAAATAAATTAATAAGAAAAATCAATCCGGAAAATAGATAACTCTGAAGCCTTAACTGCCTTCTCCATATTGTTTTCCCAACTTATTTATTGCCTATCTTCTGATATTCTGACTTTCCTGTTTAATGCTTTTTGAACTCTCAAACACCATTTTCTATTTGTCTAACTAAGTAAATCACTTAACCATTGTTGTTTAGTCCATCAATCTTCGTGGGATCGACCCTCATTCACTTGAGGTACTACTTGGTACGACCCGGTACACTTGCCGGTTAGTTTGTGGTTGTAAATTCCGCACCACAAAGTAAGATGCAAAATAATAAAGCAAAATGCAAAATAATAAAGCAAACTCTAACATAGTAAGAAGCAGAAATTACACAAGATTGTAAAACTCCAAATATCAGAACAACAAATCCTTAAAAAAATTACAAAACCAAATAAACCAAGCTGCAAAAACATTTGAAAGTTGCTACCAGTTCTCTATTAATGGTGGCATGAGAATGTCAAGATAAACTAGGCTGCAAAACAAGGAAATAAGTAGTTTGGTGCGGAATTTCTAACCACAGACTAACCGGCAAGTGAACCGGGTCGTACCAAGTAATACCTCATGTGAGTGAGGGTCGATCCCACGAGGATTGATGGATTAAGCAACAATAGTATTCGATGGGCTTAGTTAGACAAACAGAAAATAGTGATTGGAAGTGCAAAAGCATTAACATTAAATTTAGAATATTAAAGATAGGCAGATAAATAAGTTGGGAATAAAATATGGAGAAGATAGTTAAGGTTTTAGAGTTATCTATTTTTTTGGATTTACTTTTCTTACTAACTATTTTAATTATGTAGGATTTAATTTATGGCAAACTATATGTGACTAGACCCTAATTCCTTAGACCTTTCTAGTCTCCTCTAAAATTTATTAACTGCCAATTCCTTGGTCAATTAATTCCAATTAGAAGCTACATGATCAAATTCCAGTTTATATGCCACAAAAACTCTAATTACCCAAAAATAAAAGGATTATATGTCACGTATCCTGTTAAATCCAGATAATTAAAATTTAGGAAAATATGTTTTCAAGCTGTTGTTCAAGTAAAGAGCTTTTCCAAGTTTTACAAGAACTCAAATAGAAAGAGGGTTATAGTTCCGTTCCACCCATATTCATAAAATAAAGAGCGAAAACAATTCTTAAATTATAAATCCATGCATAAATTAAAATAGAAAAAGCAATAAAATCAATCCATACAAATAGACAGAGCTCCTAACCTTAACAATGAAGGATTAGTTGCTCATGGTTCAGAGAAGAAAACTAGGATTGTAAATTGGGATGGAATAATGTTGTCTTGGAATCACCATGTTGGCATTCCTTTTAAAATGGCGCCGTTGTTGGAAAATTGCAAACGTGTGCCTTATTATTGGTTATTGTAAACATTTGCTTTTTTGCTTGTTTGTTAGTTTTTGTTAGTTTTAGGACTTTGTTGCTTATTTTATTAGTTTTGTTTTTATTTTCTCTTACTTCTATGAACTCTCACCCCTTTGGCTATGAGTTTGGTTATAATCGTATTGCAAGAAGAGGAGATTACAATAAGAACATGCATCAAGGATGGGAGAATCAAAGGTGGGAGGAGCCACAAGGATTTGATCAACCCTCTTGGCAACAGCCTCCGCCAACATACTATGACCAAGAGCCATTCCAAGAAGCATATCAAGATAATGGCTAAGGTGAGCGCTCTTTTGATTATCAACAACCACCACCATATGCCTATGAACCCCCTCCTCAACATAGCTTTGAACCACCATACTCACAAGCCCCTTACCACCAAACACCCCCATATGATCCTAATTCATATCCACCATATCAACCACCCTATTTGCCATATGAGCCATACATAGATCCACCCCAATTCTAACCCAATTACTCCCAAGAACCACCACCTCCATATACACCACATCCATTTCCATCAATCCAAGAGCCTTATGGTCCTACTTATGATATCCAAGCAGAATAAGAGTCAAGGGGTCGTCTCAAGGAAACAGTGGATCAATTTCAAGCAACCCTTCATTAATTAGACCGAGCGGTAAGCCGAATGGCACCTGAAGCTCTCATGGCTAAAGAATCTCAATTTGAGAACAAGGAACTAAAGTGTGTGGTGCAACAAGTGGAAAAGATGGAGAGTGATGAACCACCACATCCTTATCATGGGGAACCACCCTCTTATCATGACCCCTTCCTCCCAAATAATGAACCCTCATATCCACCCCCAATCTCCAATGGATGACATCCTTTGTGGTCTTCTTCAAGGGCAAGCAAAGATGAAAAGGGATGCACTAGAATTCGCAACTGCTTAAAACGAGGTAGTAAATCGATTAGCTTCCCGACGTTTGGACACTCAAGGAACCCCCATGGCTTCACGTGGAGAATCTACTGAAGAACGCAGCATGAAGGAGAAGCTAGAAACTCCGGTGGACAATGAGCAGCATGACTTTGTATTGGAACAATTGGAGGAAGCCATAATAGTTGAAGAGGAAGAAGTGGTTGAAGACTTAGGAGACGCTGAACCTCCATGGGAAAGTCAAGTTATAGAGCCTCCTTCAAAGACGTTTGAAATTGATGTTGAGGAGGGTGTACAACCTCCAAGGCATATCATGGTTGAAGACTTTGAAGGGGATTATCAAGAGATGGATTCAATCATTGATGAATTCTTATCTACATTTAAATCCTCTTCCATTGGACTTGATATGAAGTTTAAAGAAGAAGAAGGACAACCTCCCATGCTCTTGGTGAAAAATGAAGAAGAGATCGAATTGGAAGAAAGCTACCAAGAGAGAGGTTGATATTGAAGAATCTTGCAAAGCGGTGGAAGTTGTCAAAGAAGAGCACAAGAGAGTGGAGCTTGTAAGATCATTAGAAACACCTCTCCCAAAGCCATTACCATCCAATATAACATTCAAGTAGGTAAAATTCTTATCCTTAACCTTTACTTTCCCACTTGAATATGGGCTTCTAGAGACGGATGGTCAACTTAGAGCTCTTTGTGGCATTAAGAGCAAGAGGAAGATGGTTACTGGTTGGAGTTGTCAAGTAAGGTTCAACATGGTTATATGCTCCAAGTTGAAATGCAAGGTTTGGTGTATAGCACAATTGAATGGGTCTAGGAAGCTGTTTGGATGCCTTAGTGAGAATTTCAATTGCGTGCCACCCGGATGGAATCATGATGATCAACAAGAAGACAGGTGCAAAAGCAAAATTTGGGACCCCGGAATTCATTCTAGCAATCAACACTCTTGGGGACTTGTCACTTACTTTAGATTGCTTGACGGCTGTGTGCACCTAGTTTGGGATCCCGGAGGCCATTGGAATTACAAACATTGCTGGGGATTCAAGGATCAATACAAGCACAAGCCACCATGACAAGAAGGTCGCCAAATGTCCAACTTAAGGACTTTAACTAAAAGTGCTAGGTGAGAACCCACCAAGGTATTATCGTTCTTTTCCAGTCTTAGTTTTATTTTACTTTGTTTTCTTCTTAGTTTTATTTTATCCCATTTTTATTAGTGCTCATTCATCATGTCAGCATCTGCATTTTACATTCTTCAGACTAAAAAAAAGCAAAAAAAAAAAGAAGATAGAGGAAGCATGCGACGCGCCAGCGTCGCTGACGCGTCCGCGTCAAAGGAGAATTAGCGAAAAAAGAGTTGAACAGAAAGTCACGCGGGAGCGTGGCTGGAGGCGTTCCTTAGGAACAAACACGCCTCTGCGAACGCGTCCCTGACGTGTCCGCGTCCTTTGCGAATCCAGGCTACCACGCGTGTGCGTCACCCACGCGCACGCGTGACCACACGAAATCGACGTAAATGGGTGTATGGCAGCAAGTTGTGATGGAGTGGGGCTAGAACCATGCTAGAAGTACAAGCCTTACCACGCGAACATGTGCCCCACTCGTCCGCGTCACCTGAACTTATCACCCATTGCGCGAACGCGTACCTCACGCGTCCGCGTCAATTTGGAAGTAAGGCCATCCACACGTGCGCGCCACCCACGCGCACGCGTCACTCTAAATTTTGGCAAATAGGCGTTTGAGACAGAGAGTTGCGTGAGCGTGCAGCTGCTCTCGCGCCACTAGCGCAAATCAAGTCACGCGTCTGCATGACTGACGCGTCCGCGTCACTTGAAGATTTTGGAAATCACGCAAACGCATGACCCACGCGTCCGTGTCACATGCGACGCACGGTAGTCATCAGCGCCAGATATCTTATCTTTTCCCCAATCCTATTTCTCTCTTCTCCCTTTTTAATTCTCTCTTATTCCTTCTTTCTTCCTTATCTTTTCTTACTTCCTTCTTCTCTCACTCTTTAACTTCTCATCCTTCTTCACTTTCATTTTATTTTACTTAATTTATTTGCATACTTTCATTCATTGCATTCTAATTTAGTGCATACTTTTATTTTCTTTTCTATATTTATTATTTTTCCATTGGTGTTAAATTTTCTTATTCAACTGTTGCATCTTTTCTTGTACTATTTCGGTGCTTCATGACTTGTTTTATTCTGATTGGGTATTATTATCATTCATAAGTCAATGCTAATTTTTATAATACTGATATTCCGTTTGCATTGATATGCACTCGCTGTCCTTCAGGGACTTGTTGGGCTCGCATTGCTCGTCCTATTTCTTTAAACCAGTCATCAGCTCATGTAGCACTAGTGTCCCCGTGGAACTGAGGCGAATTTATCTTCAAGAAAGTGGCTAAAGTCATGGACCGGTTATCGTTACGCCCACCTTCACCTTCACCGCTATTTTCATTTCCATGTCTAGGCTCATGGTTATTTTCAGCTCTATTCTAACGATCAAGACGTTCAACTACTCGGTTAGTAGCAGCTACTGATTCACATACAACAGCAGCCATAGCATTTACAGATTAAAGAATAGCCGCTGCATCAGGGAAAGTTCCCTCATTTGTTCCTCCCAGTCGAGGGCGTCCTCGCCTATTCGCAGCCATTCGAGTCCTATCAATACCCAATAATCAATATTAAGGTGATCAGTCTTAATATATCAAAATTAAGTATTAATATTACTTACAATGGATGTTCATAGACCCTCATGCAGATTATATTACAAAAATATCCTAACTGCATGGTATAAAAGTTTCAGAGTATGCAAGAAAGCATAGACAGTCCATTCCAAGGCTCAAAGGACGAACTGCTCTGATACCAACTTGTAACACCCCAACTTTTGGCACATCATGACTAATGCCAAATGTTCAGGTGCTACTCGTTGTAAGGACCTACTTAGTTCTAGACTCAGATTTCATAAGAAAACGTTATTATAAGCCTTTATTGGTTTAATCGTGAATAAACTATTTATAAGCAAACTCAGAAGACATATATTAATTATATAAATATTAAGTTTGAGGATACATGCCAAGTATCAAAATAACGAGTACTACACCAAATTATATTACAGAGACAAAAGTAAAGAAAAACAGTCCCAACCCTTACACGAGTTTTCTAAACTGCAACCGAACTACTAAGATGTCCTACCCCTCTAAAAGTACTACAAAAGCGAGGGGAAAGTAATACTAAGATCACCAAAAAGAGAAAAAGTCAGCTAGGTCGATCTTCAGAATGGTCTTTGCCTAGAGTGAATACGTACGACATGTCAGGGTCAAAACGTGGGCGATCTACCAAAACCCGAAACTCAACGGACTCGTCTGCCGAACCCATCTGGGGAGGGGAAAAAGAAAGGAAAGAAGGATGAAAACCTAGAGTTCTCAGCAAAGTAAAAGGGGAACCTAGGGTCTTTGTCTCTAAGTTGTCGCAAAATAGAAAGAAAATGGAAACTAACACAGAGACTTAAGGCACACACATGCATATAACAAGTAGGTAGCATAGACAAAAAGGGAATAGCAGTAAATAATTCACAAGAAGTACATATGCACAAATAAGATGATGCATGCCTGTTCCTAGTGCAGGCCATGAGCTCATGCGTCGGTTGTCTACCCGCAACCCGACGTTACTCGAAATGAACCCCGAATATGGTCCCTTTACCGTGTCAATTAGACACCTTGGCATCACGGTTATCCGTGTCAATTAGGCCTCATTATAATAACAGTTAAATGTGTATCACAATAAGAAACAGTGCTATCAATTAGGCCAACATTCCCACATTAGTAAATCTCAAGCTATCCATTAGGCAGGCACTTTCGCATTAGCAGTTCGGCACAAATCTCATTCAACATACACTTTTCATAATTTATTATTCGTTTCGATTATCTCTTTCATACATGGTTTTCTCATTTTCTTTCTATTTATCATTCCTCCACCTCACCAACACTGTAAACCATCCTCCACATCACCCATTAACCTTAAACCTTCTTGGGGACAATTTACGCATTTTCATTTAACTAAGTTCCTGAATTTTTATAGAAATTCAGACATAATCTCCACTAAAATAGCACTAAAACCACCCTTACGGGTTCCCTCAGTTTTAAAATCGTTCAAACTTTCCTTAACAATTTACCAGGTAGACATTCTTAACTGGTCATTATACTTCCTTTAATTCCCTTAGTTATTATAAAACCACGGGTTTAGAAAATGAAACTTGGTTCTGAGGCATTCCTATCATAATTGAAACTTGTACAAATCTTTCAAATATTCTGCTATCATTGCAGAAAAAAAATAGCAGTGAGCAGGAAACTTGTTAAATTCACTAAAAATCCAATTTTCACCTATTGCCTTTCAAAATTCATGTAATTAAACAAGACTCTTCCAGATTTCCAGAAAACTAAATTTCAGATTATTACCATGTCACATGAAAAAGTTATGAGCTTAGGAACACAGCCCTGCCTTTTAGAATGCTATTTTCAAAATTCAGCGAGCTACCCTCACTTCTTGCAACATAACTAATTGGTTAGAAATAGTTTTGACACAAACTTTAAACTGAAAATTTTAGACACATAAAGCTTGAGACTGCCGTTGGTTTCAGCCCAAATACTCATCAGAATTATAAATTAAGTGAATTGGAAGTTGGTGCTTCTGCAGTAAAGAAGCAGAATTTTTTGCTGAAAGCATCAATCTTCAAAAATTCATTTCTCCCAATTCACTTATCAATTAATTCTAAAATTTTTACCAGATATTAAAAACACATTATATTTTCATAGAAAAATAATTTCACCCAAAATTATTATCTGGAATGCTCCCAAAAATTCGTTCATTTCGCTGCCAAATATGCATATTTCTGCAGAAATTCTGCACAAAGTATTTCCAACAACCTCACATACCAAATCCTATATTCAAGCCTAGGATTCATCTAAAACCATAATTTTACCTTTATTTTGACTAACTAAAGTTGCTAGCATAATCAACACAGCTTTAAGAGTTTATATTCACTAATGTACCCCTTGTTACAAAGGCCCATTCATAACTCAAACTCACTTTTCTGCATCTTTATCATAAAAAAAATTCACTATACACTTTTCAACAAACAAACACATGATCAACCATCAATCATCAGCAGTATACACAGCTGCAAGTAAGATATCTTGTATAGACTATCCCTTACCTCTCTTCAAGAATTTCACAAACCAAAGTCTGTCCTTTGCTATATTAAATCAGAAAATGCTAACAAACATAATTAAAGAGATTTGTCAATTCACAGGGCTAATTGGCCGAGTTGCATATGGAGCAAGAGAAGAGTTCTTACTCTTGTGATGGGCTGAATTGATTGGTTTGGTTACCAATTAAAAGAATTGAAGCTCAATAAGGGTAGAATCTTTAATTTAGGAAAAATCAACAGAACACAAAGTTACTTGTTCTTACCTAACAAGAAGAACACTAAGAAAACCAGGAAAGGAAAGAGGTAGGGTTCCTTCTTTGGCTTCAGGTAGCAGCTCTCTTGATGACCCTTCTCCTTCTTCTTGGTGGTGACGCACGCAGATTCTGCTGGGTCTTCCTCTTCCTTCTTCTTGGCTGCCACTCTTGCTTCCTTTCTTCTCTTCGTGTGGTTTCCAGGAAAATTGAGAGACTTGGCTCATCTATATATATCTCCAGAAGGTGGGAAGAGGTGAGCTGGTGTGACAAGGCTTCGTGGCCTCTTCCTCTTGCAACACCACATCACAGCATTGATTACATGAA
>NC_029773.3:13146816-13157182 GCF_000817695.3 Arachis duranensis | reverse complement strand
CCGGGAAAAGGAAAATTAGACCGGTTCAAAAATTTGGATTATCTAACTAATATGGTTCAAGCGAGTACTTATTCCGTAGAATAATTTAATCGATAAAAGGTTCGTCGCTTGGAAGCACTAAAAGAAAATTTTTGCGCTACGTGTTCTAATTCTAATTCGTTATCTATGCTACATATATATCAACCCATGCGTGTCAGCGAACGCTGTAAAGAATAAAAATCACAGGCCTTATGGGTTAGGATGGTTACAATTTCAAGCACATGCAATAATTTTCTCATCAAGAACAACCTAGAGCTCAAATCACATTTAAAGCACGAATTACCAACAAAGTTGACGTGCAAATCTGTTTCATTGCTTATCACAACTTGCTCAAATTCACCATATTTCTCTTTCTCAATCAAATTCTGCTCATTATGTGTCATGTGATGCATGGCACTTGAATCGAGATACCAATTTGGATCCTGAATAGTTGTTGGAGTTGCTAGCGCATTGCTAAAGTTGGCCTTGGTTTGAGATATCTGATTTTTGTAGGCTTTACTGTATCTTGCATTATATTGCTCCTCACTATACCTATACTAGCATGTCTTTGTTGTGTGTCCTTCATTGTAGCTTCTTGCATCAGCATAGTTTCTTAAGTCATTGTAGTTTCCTCTTTCTCTTCCATACTGTCCTCTTCCATAGTAAGAGAATTGATTTTGATCTTAAATTGTTCTTCCTCCATTGTATAAAGCTCTGCTTTCTCTGTACATCCTACCACCTCGTCCTCAAAATCCACCTCTGAAGCCACCTCTCATCTACTGACTTTGGTTAAATTGCTGGTCTTGACTATACTGAGTAACATTAACTTGCACGAATCCTTCTGATCTTTGAAACCTTGTTAACATGCTTTCATGATCCAAGAGTAAAGCTTCCAACTCACCTACTATAAGACTTTGAGATCTTGCCAAGATAGAAGTTATTAATGGTCCATATTTCTCAGTTAAATCATACAAAATTGCATTTACATGATCACCCTCTTTCATAGATTTTCCTACATAGGCTAAGGCATCAATTGTTGTAAAACCAAGATAAATAACGAATAATTAATTGATAAATCAAAAGCGAGTAAAAAGGGTTGAGAAATTTAAAATTTTATAATTTTAAAATTTATCGGCATTAAAATTAACTGTACCGACTTAAGTCTATCCGATACTGCATATGAAAAAAATAAAACTATAAAAATAATAAGAAAAATATTTAGAATAAAAATCCAAACACTTATCTTAAAAATTTTAGCCTTAATAGGCCAATGAGCTAAAATTATATCGAGCTCTCACTAAGGTCTAAGCCCATGACACTTAACCTCCCCCCCCCTCCTCACTTAGCAAATTCACACTCATTTACCTCTCTCACTTAGCAAATTCACACTCATTTGCATTGAGAAAGTGAGGGAGTCACGAAGAGAAGAAGAGAGTGAAGAGATCCCTAATTCACTATTCACATTCACACTCAAATTCACATATCTCACAAATCGTAGCTCCGACGAAGGCCCGTTTATAGCTACGCGACCACCTTGTCATCCTCTTCGCTTCTAACAAACTTTTGTGGTCTCCTAATAACCTTAGCCCATTTCTCTATTCAACTCTATTTTTGAGTTTGGAGTTTGAAGTATTGAAACATTATGATTTTGATACTTTAGGAGAAGGTCAAGCACAATCTCTAGCGAGGTTTTGACCCTAGATTATGTGATACAAGGTAAGAAAACTTAATTCCTCCATTATTTCTGATTTTGAGTGAAAAATTCTAGTGTAAATGCTGAAATAATTGATGTAATTAGATTATATGGAGTAGCTTAGATGCTTGGTTGATTTTGGTGCGAGATTAGACTCTTAGGTTGATTGCAGAGTGCTTGGTGGAGGCAAGCTTGGGTCCATTCGGAGAGAAAATTCAATAGTTGAAAAACCACCGTCAACAAGATACGGATTTTGGTTTTGGATAGATGTTTTGTAAGGTTATGTAAAAGCCTAGGTTAAATGTCACCTAGATAGTGTTGAATGGAAATAGTTGTTGTTGTAAATTATTAATGGTTTAGTGTGATTAATTGGTTAGATGATAGTTTGAATAATGATAATATATATATATATATATGAATGAATTTGGATACAAAATTGTGATTTGATTGCCTATTATGGCGATTAATATCAAAATTGGGCCGAAATTCGTGATTCGAGGCATTTCAGTAAGTTGATTGAAAATTATTGAGTGAACTTGTGGCCGGAGGCCTGAATTAACTAAATTATATGAATTGGTATGTTTGAGTGTTGGATGATGTATGTGAATTATTGGTTGATGTTGTTATTAAATAATGAGAGGGTTAATTGAATTGGAATTGGTGGTTTGGATTTTGAATGGCTAGGATATAGTTGAGAATTGATGGTGAGTAAAAATGGTACTTAGGAATTTTGGTTTTCTTGACTTGAGAGAGGTAAAAATTAGAGAATTGTAAAATTGACACTTATGTAAAAATTTGGTAAAAATAGAATTTTGACCAACTTCGATGGGTCATAACCTGGTGTTCGAAGCTTAAAATTACATGAAATTTATTTTGAATTAAAGCTAGTGATAAGAACTTTAAAATCATTGAAGAATGGAGGAAAAAGAAATTTTGTAACAAAAGTTATGAAAACGTTTGAAAATTAGGGCTAAAAACTGAAATTTCAGATTCTGCAAAAAACCAGAAAAATTGGTCGTGTCCATGCATACAGAGGCGTGCTAGCGTATTACTCAGAGTGTGTGATCAAGCTCGTGTGCACGCACATTTTTCTAACAAAATTCTTTCCCGATACACTTGCCTACATTGCTATAGATAGGAGTGACAAATGGGCCGAAACCCGCCGAGCCGGCCTGCATAACTCGCCAAAAAAGTAAGCCAAGCTGAAAATTTGAAACCATCATAATTAAAAAGCCCGTCTAACCCGCACCTCCTAATCCACGGGTTTTTGGTGGGGTGGAGCGGGCTTTCCCGGCAGGCCCGTCATTTTTTTCTTGTAATTGAATATGTTTTAAGTTATAATTTGGATTATATTCTATGTTTGATTGATTAGAGATTTGAAAATATTTAATTATATGGTTTGGACCATATTTGTTTTATTTTTTACAATGTTAGTTTTATTATTTTGTCTCAAAAAATTTAGGTGATGATTATGTTTATTACATATTTAGAATTATAAAGATTTTAATGTTTGTAAATTTAAAAATTATAATTTTTTTTGTCTTTAGAAATTATAATTATATTAAAATAATTATGAAATTATATATATTGTTTAATATTTAATGGTTTATTAATAAAAATAATAATAGAAATAGAGCGAGACAGGACAGGCTAGCCCGTTTGTCACCCTTGTTTATAAACTTCTAATAATATTAACTGAAATTAAAGTTGAGAAAGCACATATCTAAAAAATAGACTAACGATAAAGCACAAACGAAAAAAAGCTGGCAAGCCTTTCTACTTTTAGACACGCTCATATATACACAAATACACAAAACGGGAGTGAGTGTTTCAGTGTGTTTTTTAAGTTAAAATAATTTATATATATATAATAATATTATATGTTGTAATGTGTATATATATATAAAGATAGAAAGGAGTATAAAAAGAAGAAAGAAAGAGAATAGCATTTGCTTTTGTTATATTATTGTTGTGTGCATTTCACTTAGAGGCAAAGGCCTCTATTTATAGATACAAAGGTCAAAGCATTCAAAATTTCATTTATTTTCATTTTGGCTTGGGAGATTCAAACCGCCCATATATTGAATGGGCATCCACGTACTTTGAACTTATCACAACACTCCCCCTTGGATGACCATTCACGATTATGCCTCATTAAAACCTTACTAAAGAAAAACACAGTGGGAAAAAACCTTAGTGAAGGAAAAAGAGTACAAAATCCTTTAGCGATGGGGACTGCCTCATTAAAAATCTTGTTAGGAAAAATCCAATGGGAAAAAAAAACTGACCAAGGGAAAAAGAGTACAGTCTCCCCCTCTTGCCGACATCATTTAATGTCTCAAAATCGGCGCATCCCAATCTCATGTACCAATATTTCAAAGGAGGATTTTGGGAGTGATTTTGTGAATAAATCTGCCAGATTGTCACTTGAACGGATCTGTTGGACATCAATTGTCCCTTGATTTTGAAGGTCATGAGTGAAGAAGAATTTGGGAGAAATATGCTTTGTTCTATCACCTTTGATGTATCTACCCTTAAGTTGAGCAATGCATGCTGTATTATCTTCAAACAGGACAGTTGGAGCTATCTTATGATCAATCAGTCCACATGATGACAGAATATATTGAATCAGACTCCTCAGCCAAAAATACTCGCGACTAGCTTCATAAATCGCCAGTATTTCAGCATGATTAGAGGAGGTTGCTGCTATCGTCTGTTTCGTGGACCTCCATGATATAGCTGTACCACCATATGTGAATAGGTATCCTATTTGAGATCTCCCTTTATATGGATCAGACAGGTATCCGACATCTGCATAGCCAACTAGTTGTGACTTAGATCCATAGGGATAAAACAATCCCATATCAACCATTCCATGAAGATATCGAAAAATTTGTTTGATTCCACTCCAATGTCTTCTGGTTAGAGAGGAACTATACCTTGCTAGTAAATTCACCGCGAATGATATGTCAGGTCGCGTATTATTAGCAAGATACGTTAGTGCTCCAATGGCACTAAGATATGGTACTTTAGGACCAAGGATATCTTCATTTTCTTCTTTAGGACGGAATTGATCATTTTTCACATCCAAAGATCTTACGATCATTGGGGTACTTAATGGATGTGACTTATCCATATAAAATCTTTTCAAGATCTTTTATGTGTATGTTGTTTGATGAATAAAGATCCCACCTTTTATATGCTCGATCTACAGGCCGAGACAAAACTTAGTCTTTCCAAGATCTTTCATCTTAAACTTTTCTTTTAGAGTTTTTATAATTGTTGGAATCTCTTCAGGAGTCCCAATGATATTTAAATCATCAACGTACACAGCAATTATAATGAATCCAGATGCATATTTCTTTATGAAAACACACGGGGAGATATCATCATTCTTGAATCCGTTTTTGGCCAAATACTCAGTAAGACAATTATACCACATTCGTCAAATATCTTTGCAATTTGACTGAGTATAACCCTTGCGAATATTCACTAGATGGTTTAGATATCTTTAGTCCTTCAGGGACTTTCATATAGATATCTCGATCTAATGAGCCGTATAAGTAGGCTGTTACCACATCCGTTAAATGCATATGCAGTTTATGATATGCAGATAAACTGACCAAATAATGCAATGTTATCACATCCACTACAGGGTAATACGTTTCTTCATAATCTATACCGTGCCTTTGTGAAAAGCCTTGTGCCACAAGTCAGGCTTTGTAGCGCACAACTTCATTTTTCTCATTTCGTTTTCTCACAAATACCCACCTATATCCAACAGGTTTTACATCTTCTGGTGTACAGATTACAGGTCCAAAGACTTCACGTTTAGCAAGTGAGTTTAACTCAGCCTTCATGGCTTCTTTCCATTTTGGCCAATCATTCCTTTGTCGACATTCTTCGATTGATCTTGGCTCAAGATCCTTACTTTCATGCATGATATCTAATGCCACATTATATGCAAATATTTCATTGACAATTGTCTTATTTCGGTCCCATTTCTCTCCTGTAAAGACATAATTTATCGAGATCTCATCATTTTCACAATTTTCAAGTACCTGAACGTCTTCTGGCGTTATATCAGAATTTTGGACAACTACAGGTGTCTCTACTATGTCTTTTTCAACAGGAATATTATTTACCTCTTTTCTCTTTCGAGGATTTTTGTCTTTGGAACCGACAGGCCTGCCACGCTTCTGGCGTGAATTTACTTCAGTGGCTACTTGTCCTATTGGGACATCAATTCGAATTAGGGCATTTTTCGCTGGTATATAAGATTTAGTTATCCTCTTTGTATCAGAAAATGCATCAGGCAAATCATTTGCTATTCTTTGCAAATGTATAATCTTTTGAACTTCCAGTTCACATTGCCCTGATCGAGGATCTAATTGCATCAATGATGATGCATTCCAGTTAAGCTCCTTTTCAAGAAGCTTATTCTCTTCCCCTAATATTGGAAATTTTGATTCATCAAAATGACAATCCGCATACCGGGCTTTAAATACATCTCCAGTTTGTATCTCAAGATACCTCACTATAGAGGGAGAATCATATCCAACATATATCCCCAATTTTCTTTGGGGTCCCATTTTGGTGCGATTAGGTGGTGCAATGGGAACATATATCGCACACCCAAATATTCTTAAATGGAAAACATTTGGCTACTGGCCAAAAGCTAATTGCATAGGAGAGAATTGATGATAACTCGTTGGCCTCAAACGAATAAGTGCTGCGGCATGTAAAATAGCATGTCCCCAAACCGAGGTTGGGAGATTTGTTCTCATAAGCAAGGGTCTAGCAATTAATTGGAGACGCTTAATAAGTGATTCTGCTAACCCATTTTGTGTGTGAACATAAGCTACTGGATGTTCAACACTTATTCCATTAGCCATACAATAAGCATCAAAAGCTTAGGAAGTAAATTCACCAGCATTATCAAGACGAATTGCTTTGATTAGATTTTCTGGAAATTGTGCTTTTAATCGAATAATTTGAGCCAGTAATCTCGCAAATGCCAGGTTGCGAGAAGATAATAAGCACACATGTGACCATCTCGAAGATGCGTCTATCAGGACCATAAAATATCTAAAAGATCCACATGGTGGATGAATAGGTCCACATATATCACCTTGAATCCTTTCCAGGAATTCAGGAGACTCAAATCCAATCTTTACTGGTGATGGCCTTAAAATTAACTTTCCCTGAGAACATGCAGCACAACAAAATTCACTAGTTTTAAAAATCTTTTGATTCTTTAGTGAATGTCCATGAGAGTTTTCAATAATTCTCCTCATCATGGTTGTTCCCGGATGACCCAATCAAACAAAATTATAGCTCTTCCAGAGCCTTCAATCACATTGCCTGAGTCAATAATAGTATTAACACATTCTTCTTTAGGCACCAGATGGGTAAAATATATATCACTTTTGAGAATAGTGTGCGAACTTGCACTATCTGCAAGGCATACATCTTCATTATATATCCTTGCCATTTTCTTCGAAGACAAATAATAATAAAATGAGTAGTATGCACAGTTAAATTGAATACTTGATTGGAATTATTTTTCTAAGAAATACTGCACATAAAAATAATGTCATATACTAAAATTTTATTTTAAAAGATGACGTATTTAATGATTTCAAAATTCATAAACATTAATATTTCATTATTTATATACATCATATTTGAAACTTAAATACATAGAAGATAAAACTTAACAATAAGTTCTTTACATTATTTATTTACATGAATGCTTAATATTCTCACACATTAAACTATTCCATCATTGATCAAATGACCAATATTTCCTTCAGGATCCTCAAAGAAATCAGATACATCATAATGAGCGGTGGAATTTTCAGCATCATTTGAAACGAAATTTGACTATTTTCCCTAATCGTTCTTTTTCAAAGATGCCTGGTAAAGATCGACTAGGTGCCTTGGGGTACGACAGGTACGTGACCAATGGCCCTTTCCATCACAATGGAAACACTTATCCTCTGTTGATTTATTCTGCCCGATATTTCTTTCTTTATCCCACTTCTGGTGAGATCCTCTCTTTTGAATATAATTCTTTTTCCTTCCATAATTTTTCTTGTTATTAAAACCTTGCCATTTACCTCTTCTAGGGTAATTTGCCACATTTACTTCAGGAAATGGGGCGGCGCCAGCTGGGCGCGCTTCATGATTTTTCAATAACAACTCATTGTTGCGTTCAGCAACAAGAAGGCAAGAAATTAGCTCAGAATATTTTTTAAACCCTTTTTCTCGATACTGCTGCTGCAGGAGCACATTCGAGGCATGGAAGGTTGAGAAAGTTTTCTCCAACATATCATGATCAATTATCTTTTCCCCACATAATTTCATTCGTGAGGTGATTCGAAACATTGCAGAATTATATTCATTTATAGATTTAAAATCTTGTAAACGCAAGTGCGTCCATTCATATCAGATAAACAAAAAAATCTTGGCTTACTGGCTCAGCCACCCCTAACATCAAGCAGGAGACAAGCCCTACAACAAATCAGCCAGGTGTCCATCTCATATTCATTAAAAGAGAATATCTATAAATCTGTATCAAATAGCATCTGTACCATAGATTGACCCATAAAAGATATATTAATATAAAATAAAGATGTATTAATATAAGACTCTAGCGTTAAAATAATTAGCTCAATAATGATTTATATATATATAATAATATTATATGTTGTAATGTGTATATATATATAAAGATAGAAAGGAGTATAAAAAGAAGAAAGAGAGAGAATAACATTTACTTTTGTTATATTATTGTTGTGTGTATTTTACTCAGAGGCAAAGGCCTCTATTTATAAATACAAAGATCAAAGCATTCAAAATTTCATTTATTTTCATTTTGACTCGGAAGATTCAAACCGCCCATATATTAAATGGGCATCCACGTACTTTGAACTTATCACAACATATCTCATATATTTTTAATTAGATAAGGCTTATTGCACTATAACTAAACCATGCATATTAAGAACATGTAATAGTTTATCTAGGATTCTAGATTGAATAAAGCATGAATACCCAACTTGCAAAACCATTCGATGATAGTGATTAATTAGTACTACAATTGTAAGTTTCTGAAAAATATTTAGAAAAACAATTGTAACATTACAATTTACAATTTGGTTTAGATATTAATAAAAATATACAAGATAGATTTTTTATTGATCTTTTTTTTTACTGACAAAGCAAAGCAATTAATGGATACAAAAATTTTGCAAAATCAATTTCAAAGTTCATAAAAAAAATTAGAACAAATCATACCATAAAGAACAAACCAAAAGTGAATGAGCAGAGCAGAAGGAAGGAGACACCAACATATTTGAACCTGCAATGGGGTAGTGTATATGTCGATGAAGGTTGGAGATGATGGAGGCAGGAATCTATATAGCTGCAATAGATTTGAACCACACACGGCATAAAAGGAGATGGCGAACAAATCTGACAGATGAGACGAAACAAAGAGCTCAATGTCATTATCTTCGTCTAAACGGACAGAAAGAGCGCTGGTGGTATTTCAGAGAAGAAGGGTTAAAGTGAGAAGGATTTGGGGATGTTAACTCAAAGAGAAAGAAAATGGTGTGTCTAATGGGGTTGGCGGCGTAAAGGTCAAATTTGATGGTGGCAGAAAGCTGTTGCAAGAGAACCCGTGAGAAGAGGAGAGACATTGGACTGCGGCTCTTGTAACTTGTACGCAGTACAAATGAAAAATGAAATTAAGAGAAAAGGAGGTTGAAGTATCGCCGATAGATTAGTGGCAGTTTCCTTAAAATTCACTGTGAAACCAAATTAATAAATAACTGCTCTTTTAGTATTCATCATTGAAACCACTAGAAAACTAGCAAATAGTTGCGGTTGTTAATACAGCTACTGATTATCTGCCGTTATCTTTTGTTTGTATGGCAGTAAAAGTTTGTAAACATAAAATACATAATTTGAACTTATATTTACTAAAAATTATACATTTGAATTTATACAGTTTACACTCACATTTATTAAAATTTACACATATAAATTAATAAAATTTATTTATTAAAAATATTTTAATATTTATATTGTTTAAATACTGATCAAAATTATTAAATACTGCTAACTCTCAAAATTTTCTGTTAAATATATATTATATTGTTCATAGCTTCACCTTCGTCCCACTTTCCAGCACATTTGTTTTGTTTTTTTTTTTAAATCTTTTCTGACTAAATTTGTTTATTAATTTCGGCCTTATCGATCTGATCTATGCTAGCTGGGGATAACCTTGTCCTCTTATCAAGTCGTTGTTGTTTGAGTAATTCATCCACAATTACTTTAAATAATCAAGCTTATTTATATGAACTATTATAACAATATTTTATTTGAGTTTAACAAAAGAAATTCTGATATAAACTATTTATCGACGGAGTTTATCTTTGTGCGATGCACCAATCTTTAACTACTATTCAAATGATGTATGAAGTTTTAAATAGGGATGAGAATGGGTTTTTGTGTACCGGTATTTCTCTTTCGCTCTTTATTCTTATTAGAAAAATATTTGATGTCATGATATTTTTAATTTTAAATTAATAAAAAAATATATAAAATATTATATTTTTAACATATTCTTTTAAATAAAAATTTATT
>NC_029773.3:13129983-13146706 GCF_000817695.3 Arachis duranensis | reverse complement strand
TATATTTCAAAAGAGTAATTTTTTAATAGCTAATTTTTAATAGTGTAGTTTCCACATAAAATTTTTTAAATATTTATCAATATTGATATCAAAGTTATAGTGTTTGCCATTTTTTGTCGCATGCAACAATAATATTTTTGGGTAAAAAACCTAAATAAATCAATGGGAGAATTTTATTACCCAAATCAGTCAAAATAAAAAAATTTTCAGCAATTCACCAACGAACAAACATATATAATTCGAATCAACATGATTCGAACTGTAAAAGCAAGTAATTCGAAACAACTTGATTCGAATTACCTTTGAAACGAATTGCATGTAATTCGAATCAAGTAGATTCGAATTTTGGAGGGGTAAATCGAATTGACTCAATTCGAATTAGTAGGAAAATGAGTCTCAATGGAGTTCGAATCATGTTGATTCGAATTATGTATAAATAGTTCGAATTAGGTTGTTTCGAATTAGTGTGTTCCAGACCTGTATATATATGTGATGAACGTGAGTTGCTCTCAATATTGAGGGGTCATATGGCTGGTGAGGACAGTTTTATAGTGTTGGTTCACCACAAAGGATCGATTAAGAGAAAAACTCGGTCAGGTGTCAAGTTCATCGATAAGGATCCTCTCTGTATTATCGTGAGTTCTAGACGAGCTATGATGACCTTGCTAGGTCTGTATTGCAGAAACTTGGTCTGGAAGGTGTTAAACGGGTTAAGAAGTTTTTCTATCGCATTCCAATCACGGTGCTCCAAGATACCGTGAAATATGATTGCTTCACGATCGGGAGTTATGAGGACCTGCAGGTCATGTTTCTTTGTCGCCGGCATTTTCCCGAAGTGCGGACACCGGAGCTGTTGGCAAAGCTGGTTGATGTGGTGTCCAACTCAGGGGGTTCGAACCGGAATACCAACACTTTAGTGACGGTTGCCGGTTCTAGCTCAAATCCTGCCTTTGCATCTTCCGCAGTCCCTGCGTACGAGCCACCCGCCCCGCCTGTCGCCTCCCCTTCGTTCGCTGTTGATCTCAACGACAGTGTTGGCGACGAGGTTGGAACAGCGGAACTTGTACCTACCTCTGTACACTGTGCTGCACCGGCTGGGGCTGGAGATGAATTGTTTGATGATGTAGAGGACGATGATGTCGAGCCGGATATGATTGCTGATGATAGTGCCGATGATATCGGAGCCAGTGAGCCTGCCGGTGCCGGTGATGGCTCTAGCTCTGGCACACAGCAATACCCTCCACATTTTTTATCTTTAGACCTGGATGCCATGAGGCAGCCGGGGGTACCTTGCGAGGTTGCAGGATTTGGCGCAAGAGATGCAAAAGGGTCAGCTGGTCTGACAGAGTTCCAGGTTGGTCAGCAATTTCAGGATAAGGAGGATGCCCTGTTAAGTGTGAAGACTTACAGCATCCACCGAGGTGTACAGTACAAGGTTGTGGAGTCTGATTATCGCCGTTACGTTGGCAAGTGTTCTGAGTTTGGGAATGGGTGCACATGGTTGATTCGGCTGAGTCTCCGACAGCGCAAGGGCATATGGGAGGTCAAACGGTACAATGGACCGCATACTTGTCTCGCCAGCTCTATCTCCAGCGATCACAGGAGTTTGGATTATCATGTGATATCGGCATTTATTATGCCAATGGTTAGAGCTGATGCATCCGTTAGCATCAAGGTGCTCCTAAATGCGACTGCCTCGCACTATGGGTTCAGGCCGACCTACAGGAGGGTCTGGATGGCGAAGCAGAAGGCTGTTGCGCTCATTTATGGTGACTGGGATGAGTCTTACAACGAGCTCCCAAGGTGGGTGTTAGGAGTGCAGGTGACGATGCCTGGTTCTATTGCAGTTCTTCGGACTAGCCCTATTCGAGTTGGGGGACAGCTGGACGAATCTAAGGCATACTTTCACAAACTGTTCTGGACTTTCCCACCGTGTATCGAGAAATTTCGTCATTGCAAGCCGTTGGTTAGTATTGATGGGACCCATCTATATGGCAAGTATGGGGGTACTCTACTTGTTGCGATTGCACAGGACGGGAACTCCAACATACTCCCTGTTGCATTCGCACTAGTCGAGGGTGAGAATGCTGAGTCTTGGTCATTCTTTCTCTCCCACCTCCGTCAGCCGTTACACCACAGCCGGGTCTGCTCGTTATCTCTGACAGGCATAACAGCATCAAGGCCGCCCTTGAGGCTCCCGACGGGGGCTGGCTACCTCTGGCTGCATAACGAGCTTTCTGCATTCGTCACGTAGCAGCAAATTTCGCCCTCACCTTCAAGGGAAAAGACGCAAGGAGTCTTCTCGTGAATGCTGCCTATGCTAAAACAGAGGTCGAGTTCCATCACTAGTTTGATATTCTTCGCTCTGAGGATTCGGCGATGTGTGATTGGGCAAACCGGATTGAGTATTCATTGTGGACACAGTATTGCGATGAAGGCCGGAGATTCGGTCATATGACGACGAATATATCTGAGTGTGTGAATTCAATCCTCAAGGGTGTGAGGAACCTTCTTGTATGCTCCTTGGTGAAAGCAACGTATGGTCGGTTGGCCGAACTTTTTGTACGCAAGGGGAGAGAGGCGCAGGTCCAGCTGGGTACCAGACAACAATTCAGTCAACACCTTGTTAAATGTATCGAGGCCAACTTGAAGACGGCAAGGTGCTTCACAGTTACTTTGTATGACAGGGACAACTCCGAGTACACGGTCGCAGAGACCACTCCTACTGGTTCTTTCTCCCTTGGTAGCTACAGGGTCTCACTCGGATCTCAGACATGTGATTACGGATACTTCCAGGCACTTCATTTCCCTTGTTCGCACGCACTGGCATGCTTTGCCTACTCACGAGTCACTTGGCACTCCTACATCCACCCTGTCTATCGACTCAGTAACGTTTTCAGTGTTTATCAGATGGGATTCAGACCTCCAATCCCAGAGGGTTTCTGGCCACCATATGATGGGCCGACGGTAATACCGGACCCGAACAAGAGGCGTGCAAGGGAGGGTCGTCCCAAGTCTACTTGGATACAGACGAACATGGACGAGGCAGATCCAAACCGGCCTAAGAGATGCGAGTTATGTCGGCAACCCGGACACACTCCCGGTCGCTACGTCGTGTCCCAACACAAGCTCTCCTGTCAATTCGACGCCTATCCGGTACGTCATCGACTCGGTCCATGTCGGGAACTCTACCGACACCCCTCTGTGTCACCTCCACTGGAATAGGAATGTCTCTAGAATCCCCCAAGTACATCTCTGGTGACAAGAACCTCTTTCCGTGCTGCCGCCACCAATCTAAGAAGTCATGTGAAGGACCCGGGTCGGCAACAACATCAAACCGAAGGACGTGGTCCGCACGTGTCTCCCAGTGAAGATGCCAGTGATGCAGATGGTGCGGGAACCAATGATCACCCCCTCTACCATCCTTCGACATCAAGAAGTCGATGTTCAGAGCGGGACGGGGACAAGTCTGTACGCCTCCAAACTGAGGTAACACCCTATCAACCTGGTGCCACTCAACCACCGCGAAATATATCAGCGACGTCACAGAACGTCATAAGGCCGTATGACGAGGCTCCAACACCTCCGGATGGACAACCTGGAGGACGTCGGGTGTGCTATATGGCATCCATATAAATTGAAAATTTAATCACGAATACATTAGAAGAGAAATTTAGCTATAAATAAACTTACGTTGACTAGGCAAATGTTTTATGCATACTTACATCCCTAGCCTGTAACATGTGGATCCTCAACCGAGTCATCTGCACCCGAGGTCCCTTCTCGCTAACACCAGGATTGTAATCTGACCACCTGCAAAGGTCGTTAAGATACGAAGTCAGAAATTAATGTGATGAACTAGTATAAAATTTCAGGCGAGAACTTAAATTCATAGAATAAGTAAACATAATATAATGACATAGTCGTACCTGGATGCCAGGGGCAGCTAAACGTATCATACCCATCGGGCCGAAAACTAGAAAACTGCCAAAAGATCCAAGACTGAAGTAACTGTAATGGCCCAGCTAATTTCACGACATGTCTGTTGGCCACTCTGCACATACATCGGTACAACCATGCAAGTGCCGCCGACCCCCAACTGTAGCCACCCATCTCCTCAAGCCTAGCCACGTACGGTAGCCATCTGATGTGAATACGATTGCCTGACTTGTCTGCAAACAGCTGCGTTCCCAACAACACCATGATATAGGCACGGGCAAAGCGCCTAACTGTCGCCTCATCGGCCCCCTCGGGGCACTCTCCAAAGGTCTCCTGGAACCAACTGTAGTTCACAGCGAACTTTTGAATTTGGCTCGGGGGAGGTAACACACCGAGTAACTCCTGAAACCACTACCAAGCTGGCCGGCCACCCTGTATATATACATGGAAATCCGTAAGGCAACCGCTGACATAATGTCCGTCCACTGGCAAACCCAACTGGTAGGCCACGTCCTGAAGTGTGATGGTACACTCCCCGAAAGGCATGTGGAAAGTGTGCGTCTCCGGACGCCACCTTTCGACGAATGCACTCACAAGCGGCTCGTCTAGTCGAAACCATCTGTCGTTCAGTCTTGCAAGATGGTATAATCCAGCCATCTGCAAGTACGGAACGTACCGCTCATCGAGCCGCATTCCCTGCTGGCACCGCATACTCGATATGCAACGCCAGGGCTGCGCAATACACGGACCACATGATTAGAACAGATTCAAAAATCGGTTACAAATACAAACCAGGACATAAACAGCTAATAAACCACTAACATAAACCATCAACAAAACCGCATGCAAAACCTCTTATATAAACCACTAGCAACACCACTTTAATAAAGCACTAGCAATACCACTTCAATAAACCATTAATATAAACTAACAACAAAAACCACTAAATAAAACCATAAAAAAACCGCATAGAAAACAACTATACAAAACCGCATGGAATACCACTTATATAAACCACTAAGAATACCACTTCAATAAACCATTAACATATACTAACAACAAAAACTACTACCATAAACCATTAACAAAACCGCATCGAACCCCACGATACAAAACCGCATGCAATACCACTTATATAAACCACTAGCAATACCACTTCAATAAACCATTAACATATACTAACAAAAAAAACCAATAAACAAAACCATCAACAAAACGACATAGAAAATCACTATACAAAACTGCATGCAATACCACTTATATAAACCACTAGCAATACAACTTCAATAAACCATTAACATATTCTAACAACAAAAACCACTAAACATATACCACTAACAAAAACCACTAACCTCGTCGTTGATCACCCGACGATATGAGCGACTCCATCCAAACGATACAGCCTTCCCGGATCGTCCCCCATCTCGTCAATATGCCTCTCGAGTTCTTGTCCGAACAGATTCTGGGTCGTTTTCTCTGGGATTTGGTGGGGTATGAGGAAGAAAAACTGATTCGAATGAGCTTGGTTCGAACTCCTTATATAGGCAACTCACTAGTAATTTGAATCAACTTAATTCGAATTACCTCATGTCACCAACATTGAATAATTCGAATCAACATGATTCGAACTCCCTAATCTCACGTTACCCTAGTAATTCGAATCAAGTCACTTCGATTTACTCCTCTCTAATTCGATACTAGTTGATTCGAATTACATGCAACACAATTTATACCTAGTTCGAAGCAAGTTGTTTCGAATTACTTGCAATCTTGGTTCAAATTTTGTTGATTCGAATTACATTATTATGGTCATTGGTTTATTGCTGAAAAAATTTTGGTTTTGGCTGATTTGGGAAAAATTTTTTCAGCCTGGTTTATTTAGGTTTTTTATCCAATATTTTTTGTTTTTTTAGCAATTGTTTAATTTGTAATCCAATTATACTTTTTTACCAACGAACGGAAAATGCTTGTGACATTTTTTTTCCCTAGTGATTGCAAATAAAAATAAAAAATAAACAAATTTCGTCATTAGCAAAAATATTAAAGATTGGGAACAATAATATGTAGCATGTGATTGATGAGCTAGTGCCACAACGATCGAAAACATGGCATCTTCTATATTATTGAAGAAAAGATATTTTGGGCACATTATTTATCTCCTCTTTATCTTAATATATTTGATGGATGGGTGGGTTCCATAATTGGGTTGGTTATATAATTAAATATCAAATTATTATGACATTAATTTTGATTATATTCACTAACAAATATTTTTTTATCAATTTTATGTATATTTTAATTATATATAATGTCTAGTAAAAATAATTATTTTTTATATTAATTCCATAAATATTCATCCAAAAATAGTGACGAATTCAAAAATTTTAATCAATAAAAAAAATTAATATATATATGTGACACACATATATATATATATATAGAAATGGTTCGATCCTCTTATTTTAATTTCTCGAATCGAGAGATTCATGAATCGAGATCTTAATGCATGTAGATACAGATGGTCCAATGGAAACAAGAATTTTCAGGAACATTTAGAACTTCTCAGTTCTGAGCAGAATAGCCATTTTCAAGTAGTGTTGGATCGATTACGTATTAATCAATATTCGATTGATTAGTCTGAAGTTGAGGTTATCAACAAAAAAGATTTGTAATAGTACTATTTATACAAGGTCAATAATATTATATTGCATTTAATATCTTTAGTATAATATTAAAGTTAATTTTTTGCATCATTAAATTCTTTTCATTTGATATAAAAGCAAATTTAAAATATTTTTAACAAGGCAAATAATTAAAATAATAGGGACATTTATCATTTATATCCATACATTAGTAAAAAAATTGTAAAATTTGGTGGAAACACTCGTCCACAGTCTTTTATCTTTTGTCTGTGCATCTATTTCTATTAAAAAAATAGATATAATTAAACGACTGTGTAAAATATTTTATATTGTTGATACATGAAATGTAAACTCAATTATTATAGATAAACTTGCACTCAAAAAGTATTAAATTAGTTTGAAATTATACCTATGTCTTTATTGTAAGTTTGTAACCCATGATATTTTAGATAGATCCAATTTGAACTTAAATAACTTTACACAAGGGAGTCAAGGGACACTAGCAAAAATATAAAATTACATATTTTATATGTGCAAGTAGTTACACTAAGAAAAGAAATAACTATGCAAGTACCTGATATTTTCTTAAAGAACCTATGGTAATTAGTTTAGTAGTTAATATAACGGCATAACAAGTTCAAAAAAAGAAGTTATAAGTTAGTTGATTTTGACAAATATAAAATACAGAAGCATGACTCAAGAGGTTAGAGAAAAAGATTCGATTTGAAATTAAATAACATCATGTATAATTTATTTTCATAGTTTCAAATTAAAGTATTATTAACTAACTAGAACCCTAAAAGCTAAAGGAAAACCGCTTCAAAATATTATTAATTAACTATGAAACGCATTATTATTTTACAAAATTAATCTAATAAAACAAATGAAATATTCTTTAATTTCCTGTACTCCGCTGTACTTGCTATTAAACAATTATATCAACACTTTAACGATAGATGCCTTAAAAATAATAAATGAGACATAAACATTATAGTGGGATCTAAGTCCAATATATAAATTATAGGTCACAGCCAAAGGGAAATGATAGAATTAGAAACTTACAAGTTAGAGAGAAGCCCAAAAAGAATAAAAGATGAATACTCCTTTCTTTGAGATCCAAGATTGGAACATGTCCCATGATGTTTTTCCAGACAATTTTTGTTTTGAACCATTCACAAGCAATGATTTTGTTGATGACCCTTTTCATCATTCTCTTTCCTTTGATAGGATTGATGAATCCTACATGGATTCATCAACAACAACAACCATGGAGAACAACAACAACATCATCAAGAACAAGAACAAGAAGAAAGAGAATATTGAAGTTGGTAAGGGAAATGGAGGTTACATAGGAGTTCGGAAAAGGCCATGGGGAAAATTTGCAGCAGAAATTCGAGACACAACGAGGAATGGAAGAAGGGTTTGGCTTGGAACATTCGAAAGTGCTGAAGAAGCTGCTTTGGCTTATGATCAAGCTGCATTTTCCATGAGAGGCTACAACGCTGTTCTCAACTTTCCATTCAAAAGGGTCAAAGATTCTTTGCAAGGAATCATGATGGATTCTGATTCTTGTTCTTGTTCTTCACCTGCACTTGCACTCAAAGAGAGGAATTGCATCCAAAGGAAGTTGTCAAAGACTAACAAGAAAAGGGAATCATCAAAGAAATCATCATCATCATCATCAACAACTAATAATAGTAATGTGATGGTGTTTGAGGATTTGGGGGTTGAATATCTAGAACAACTCCTTAGCATTTCAGATCAAAATTAGTTATTTACTACTTATTCCTTACCATTTTCTTTGTTTAATTATCCCCTTTCACAAATGTAATTTAGATTCACTTTGTTTCCTCTTTCTTGATTTTGTTGCTCTTCCTTCCTTCGGATTTTCACAAGTCCAATGTTCTAGTAATAAGCACATTTAACAATAATCTCTATAATTCTTTATAAGCCCTTCTCCATTTTCTTCTACTCTTAATCTACTATTTTGAACATGTAAGGGTAAAAATGAAATAAATTTTTTAAAGATAAATTTGATAGGTAAACTTACTCTTGTAATGTTAATCTAAAAATAAGTATTTTTTTTTAATTATCATCTAAGAAAATTTCAAAAAAAGAAATATTCTGACATTGACAACAGAAAATGTTCTTGCTTAAAATTTTTTATCTCCAATCTTTTATAAGATTTTTGTTAAATCTATTAAAAATATAATTATTTATATATTTTTTATCAGTTTAAATTTAAAAATANTAAAAAAATATATATATAGAAAAGATTTACATAAACCTAAAAAAATTATATAAAAAAATACATTGAAAATATAAATATTTATATACTTTTTTCTATTAATTTAAATTTAAAAAAAATGATTTCATCACAAAATCACATAAAATCAACTAAATTCTTAATAATAGAACTTGAATATCGATAATTTTGTTGGAGTTATATATATAAAAACAATTCAATTTTAATAAACCAAAGTGGCAAGGAAGATAAATCTTTTGTAGGTGACATGTTTAGGATTGACAATGAGTGGGGTAAAATAGGGTTTGAATTTTATTCTAATTCTATTCACGAGTTGAAAATTTTATTAAAATTTTATCTTATCTTATTTACGAGTTGAGAATTTGTTAATCCTAATCCTATATGTACTCTAAAATTTTAAACCTTATCCTATCTTACCCTATCTGCAAAAATATTAATTTTTTAAAATAAATATAAAATTTAATTATTCTAAATTTCAAACATATTAATAAAATGAAAAACAAAAAATTAATACTCTAAATTACTAAATTAACTAACTAATTTAGTGGTTGCTCATTTATTACAAGTCATTATATGAGGTAAGATATAAGTTCAACTCTTACCTCCTTTATGATATACAAATAGAGTACGGCTTGGTTTGGTAAAGCTTTTTGAAGAGGTGTTTGTGCTTTTTAAAAACTCAAGCTCCTCATTTTGTGTTTGGTAAATAAAAAGATTATGTGCTTGTGCTTGCAGCTTTTAAAAGATCGGGGTACTGAAAGTACCTAGGATAGAGCTTTTCAAAGTTGGCTTATGCTTTTCAAAATTTAAAAGTCTAATATAACCTCATATATTAACTAATTTTTAAATTTAATGCTTGTATTTATGTCTATTATAGTATTTTTAAAATTTAAAAGCTATTTTACCAAACACAATTGATATTGCTTATGTTTATTAAAAGCTATTTTTAATTTGAATTACCAAACATAAATACTACAACTTTTAAAAAACCATCTTTTAAAAGTTAACTTTTATAAGCTACTTTTAAAAAATAAAAACTTTACCAAACTAAACCTACACCCTAAATTCATATCCTACTCTACTCGCAGGCATACCTAAATTAAACTCTATTCTATCCACAGCAAATCGGATAGCCTATCCTATTTAAATAGATTAAATACCTATAGGTAATAAGTATGTATTGCCCATCCTAGACATGTTACATACAAGTTGCTTGGTAAAAACACACATCATCATGATACATAGCAACAATTTGATAGCTTCTCTCCTTAATTATCTCTTGTAATCAATCAATAATAGGATATGAGGATTCTATACAGCCGCAAGAATGAGAAAAGTACTTAAAAAATGCGCAAGTCTTAAGAATAATCAAAACTCAAAAAGGGATAAAAATTTAACATGTTTGGTTATTAAAGATACTAAATGCAATAATAATCATGACACATAAAAACTCTTAAATTCTCATTTCTGTGAAATAATTATCATTTGCTGATCAACAACTGATGATGTTATGTGAAAAGAATAATATTATATAAAACCAGAAATTTTTTTGTCAGAATCTAGCTACCAATAAAGCAGAATACTTTAATGAAGATTAACATATATATTATCTTTTAATTTATTCAATTACCTCTTATAATTATTTATGAAAAGACTAATATAACAATATTTTCAAGTCAAAATAATTTTATTAATATTTTATGATTAGATATATAGTAGATAATACTCTCAGAATTTTAAATTATAGTTGCTGTTGTAATATAGAAACTTAAAAAAAAACATAATTGTCAGTTCGACGCTAATATATTATCAATATAGTATAATTTTCTATATAGACGAGAACATCACAATTGTAATATTGCAACTGTAATTAACTAATTATAGATGTACCCTAAAATTTAGAATTACATTTATACAAACATTATTATCAGATGCTTACAATTTAGAAGAAAAAAAAATAAGAAAAGCAAAAAATTTCACAAAACACATATCTCAATTTGTAGCTGATAAATGAAGTGCAGTCACCACACTTAACTATGTTATTATAATGTATCCAAATACGAAAATGTTTGATAATATCAAAATATTTAAAAAAATTATTTGAATTTATTAATTTTTATATTTTTAGCATTATCAATGTAAATAAGGTAAATCAAATCTTCGTTAAGGCATCAATACATCAAATATTGAAGGGAAGAGTTACTTGCTTAGCCATCAATAATTGAGGATTAATTTTATCAATGCATTATTAAGAAAATGTCGAATCATAAATAAATAAATATCCACTATGATGATTATTCGCATTATTTTTTTTATCTTTCTAAATTTCTATTAGATAACACAGTATAAATCATCTGTACATGAAAACTATTATCGTTAAATGAGTTGAGTCAAATTTATTATAATAACGAAAAAATTCCTTCACACAGAATGAAAACTCTTCCAGCTAGGGTGGGCTGGACAAATAGATTATAGATTAAAATAATTTTGGTTCTAGAATGTATGTCTATATAATATTAATTAATAATATGATTTTCCAGGAAAATAAGAAAAGAAAATCCAACCTACCTCTTATATATTCTTCTCTTCATGAAAGTAATGTTTCCCCCATCATCTTCCAGAAATAGAAGTAGAAAGTAGGAATCGAAGCTCCACAACCTTAAAACAACACACATTTGTAAGAAATGCAAGAGAGAGAAGAGAGAAGAGGATGGTTTGGTGGATGAAAAATAGGGTTTGACGGAGAGAATTAAAGAGAAGAAGAAGCTAAGGAGAAGAGGGGAAGTGTGCTTTGGGTTTTCGTTTCCGAATTTTAGGGTTCTGTCTTTAGAATGTAAAATGACTAAAATATCCCCCTTCTTTAACACTCACTCTTTCATTATTTTACCGAATAGGAAAAAAAAAACTGAATATGTATGCAAAGGGTAGAAAGCAGATATTTATAACAAGCTAACAGAACCAGCTTAAAAAGAAACTAAACTACTCCTTTGAATTCTATTGAATTCTATCTTAAGGTGGGTTGCTCCATGCACAAGATGAAATTCAAGTGAACAAATGAGTTAATTCGTCATAGATCTGAACTATATATTAAAGATAATAAATTTTATTATCTTCTAACATTTCTTCTTTTTTTTTTTCATCAAACCCACTCAAAAAAAATATTCAGTCTTACTTGACATGAGATAACTATATATTGATGTAAAGAAATTCAAAAATATTATTTCTTCAAAGTGACATGAGATAGCCTCCTCAGCCTGTTGTGTATGATTTCTAATATATGTCAAATCCAAACAGATAAAAGCCTAATATTATTCCAGAATTTTTCATTTTAATTTACATCATAAATAAGGCGTTAAACACTTAATTACGCATGGGAATTGAATTATTAAAAAAAAAATACAAAAGGTGTTACCTTATTATGAGTGTACCTATAGTATGATCAGAAAATGTCCCTCAACAAGTATGAATCTCATAATAACTATTCTTCTGCATTTAATTAGTTAAAGATAAGATAAGAAAATTTTTAGCAGTATATAAAAAACTTCAATAACTTCTAAAGAGTAAATTTTATATGAGGTATAATTTAACTAAAGCTAGAAAGTTTCATGGATTGAAATTCAATAAGAAAAAATGTAAATAAAATTAATTCATAAATATTTGTCATAATAAATAAAAAAATAACGAATCCTGAAATTTTCATCACTTTTTTTGCATCAACATCAAAATTGACTTTGTGTGACAGAGTAATACCCATTGAATCAATTTTAATAAGACTCACTCATTTGTAATAGAAATTTGTATTTATTAACGGCAATCCCCCTCATTAAGAAATGCTTGACTCAAATAGAAACAAAGTAAATGACACTTTAAAATTAACTTCTAAACTTAAAATTAAAAGAACTCAACACTTCAAATCTCAAACTTAAATATATATCACATACATACATACACGAATTTGTTTAGTTAAAAAAAACTCTTAACACTATACTCATCAATATACTTTGTACCAGCAAACCAAGATTTTTAGAATACATACAACAATTATTTATTATTCTGACAGATAGAGATATAACAACTATTTATTAGCTTAAGAATTTGAGAAATGTGATTTTATAATATAATATTATAATTTTTATGACTTAAAAATCTAAAATTTAATTCTTGTTGGCCAAAATTAAAAGTTTAGTATAAAATAAATTAAAAAAAGATATATGAAAAAAAATCACATAAACTTAAAAAAAAATCGTACATAAAGGATCATATCGGTTTAAATTTAAAAAAAAAATAGTTAATGACACTAACATTAATGAAAGTTCCAAATTCTAATAAATAACCAAAACATCACCTCTGCTACATACTGAAATTATATATAAAAAAAAAACTAATAACGTTTAATACTATATATAAAGGTGCTACATTCGTATTTACTAATTTACAATTCTGATGAGTTTGGAAACTCTTATTTAATTTTGACGATGAACAAACATTATTAAAATATTTAATTACAAAATTATTAATTTGATCTTAATTCATATTTACTTAATTAATAATTTTGTTGTGCAGATTTTATATTGGGCCGAAAAATGAGTTTCTGGTTTAAGCCCAATAATCAGCCTTGCTGCATGTTTTATATTGAGTGGCTGAATTTTTATATTGATGGGCCAAGCTCAATATTGTTACAACCAAGCCCATGGTTAATTTTGATGAAAGTTTCCTGCTTGATCCGAAACGAAATTCATCAGGAAAGCAAATGTTAACTAGTTGGGCCAATTTTAATTTTAATGCTACAAAGCCCAAATCTTATTGTTGATGAATGCTTCCAAACTTGGTCCAAAACCAAGATAAAATGAAAGCAGATGAAGTCATCATCATCATGAAGCATTAAGGGCCAGAAATCCATTTTGGAGAGCAAGTCAAGGATGGAGAGCTCGGATTGATGAAGAGTGATGATCAAGAAAGAACTATAGGTAATTGCATGTTGGGTTTTGCATGGTTATCTCTTCTCTCTCTATGTGGCCGAACCGGTTCAGTTTCTTGAAGGAGGAAGAAGTTGGTTTGGGTGTTGGCTTCAAGTGTGGAGGCTTCCCTCTTCTTTAAAAAGAGAGAACAGCCACTATTTGGAGCAAGGAGAAAATTTGAGAGTGCAAGGCACAGAGTTCTCAGAGCTACCTGAGCTAACAGTTTTCTCTTCTCCTTCAATGTATTCTATTTTGTAAATTTTCTGCTTAATTTTGTCATGTCTTGAGTCTCATGGAAAAAGGCAAACAGTGAGGTTTGTATGAAAAAACCATAGAGCGGAAAAAGGCAGAGAGTGCAAAATTAAAACAAAAAGCCATAGATGTCTTAGAGTTCCTTTGTTCATCTATGTTGTGTTTCTTGATTCTGTGGGAATCCCCTTGTAAGTTGGGTTAGCACTTTACAAATGTGTAATCTGGATGATTATAGTGAAATTCCAGCATTGTTGTGATGGAGCCTGGATGTAGGCTGCACTGCACATAGCAGCTGAACCAGGATATATCTGGGTGTAATCTTCGAACCAGGATATATCTGGTGTAATCTTCTTCTCCTTTCTACTCCATTTCTATTTCTACTTCACAGGAGCAAAATCCAAAATTATCTCGTGCCAAGTGACGAGACAAAAAGAAAAGTCTCGTGGCTAAGGACGAGACAAAAAGAAAAGTCTCGTTGCTAAGGACGAGACAAAAGAAAAAGTCTCGTGTGCAGTGATGAGATAAAAAGACTAAAAGTTTCCAGAATTGGTTCAACAAGTCAGCAAGTGCAATCAAGAAAAAAGGGGGCTAAGATTCAACCCCCCTTCTCTTAGCCACTGAAACCATCAATTGGTATCAGAGCTTGGTCTAAAAGAGATCAAGCTTTGCAGCTTGGAGTAAAGATCCTCATGGCGAAAAACAGTGGCGCAAATGTGGTGTCTTACAATCTGACTGAAAGTCAATCAAGCAACAGACCTCCCCTTTTCAATGGGAAAAATTATACCTATTGGAAGGAGAGGATGAAGATATTTGTACAGGCAGTGGATTACAGACTTTGGAAGATTATCCTTGAAGGGCCTCAATTTCCAACTACCACAAGTGCTGAAGGAGTAGTCTCTCTCAAACCAGAAGCAAGATGGATCGAGGAAGATAGGAAGAAGGTAGAGTTAAATGCAAAGGCAGTAAACCTGCTCAACTGTGCTATCAGTTTTGAGGAATACCGACGAGTATCACGATGCACAACGGCAAAGAAAATCTGGGACAAGTTACAAATCACTCATGAAGGAACCACCATTGTAAAGAAAGCTCGGACAGACATGTTGAACAGAGAATATGAAATGTTTGCAATGAAGGAAGGAGAGTCCATTGATGAACTGTTTGAACGGTTCAACACTATTATTGTTGGCTTGGATGTTCTGGGAATTACACATTCTGATTCTGTGCTTGTGAGAAGAGTGCTGAGATGCCTCACTAAAGAGTGGGAAACAAAAGCTTTAATTATTTCTGAGAGTGGGAAACAAAAGCCTTAATTATTTCTGAGAGTAGTAGCTTAGATTCCATGACACTTGATTATTTGAGAGGAAATCTTCTTGCTTTTGAAAACTCCTATTTGAAAAAAGATTCAAAAAAGAAAGGAATTGCTTTTTCTTCTGTGACTAACCCTCTGGATGATGAATCCAGTGATAACTCTTCTGAAAATGAGTTTGTGTTGTTTGCAAAAAAATTCAAGAAAATGATGAAACTCAAAGGCAAAGGCAGCAGCTCAAGGAGGATGAAGAAAGACCTTAGCAAAGTAATCTGTTACAATTGCAAGGAAATGGGGCATTTCAAATCTGATTGTCCCAAGTTAAAAAAGGAAGAAAAGCCAAAAAGGGGAAAAAAAGGGACTGATGGCTTCATGGGAAGATTTGGAAAATGACTCAGATGATGATGATGAAGAATCTGAGACTAAGTCACAACCTTGTCTCATGGCAAATGATATAGACCAGGTATTCTTTCAAAACCCTGACACTGAAGACCTTCATCTTATGATAGATCACCTCTCTGAAAAAATAAGATGTTTTCTAACTGATAATCAAGATCTTGAATAACAAAATTTCATTCTTAAAGCTGAAAATGATTTTCTCAAAGAAAAACTAAGAGAGGCCGAAACTGCTTGTGATCTTGTAGAAGAAAATAAGCAGTTGAAAGCTCAACTTAGAAGCTGTGAAAGTGATCACTCGGTAGTTGCGTATGTAAATTGTTTTAAGGAAAATGAAAAGTTGCTGGAGAAGGTTAAAAATCTTGAAAATGACTTAGCCAAATTTACTCTCAGTTCTGAAAATCTAAATCAAATCTTGGCTAGTCAAAAACCACTTTTTGATAAAGCTGGATTGGAATTTTATAAATCTGATAAGAAACTCTCTTTTAAAGATAAACCTTCTTCATCTAATGACACAAGGTATCAAGATCCCACCTACTTTAACAAAACAGCAACTCCAAGGTTTTGTAGATTATGTAACCGAAATGATCATTTTCCAGTTCAATGTTTCTTTGGTGAAAGAATGATAGGTGAGAGAGTTTACAAAGTTATTTTTGATTACAATGATTTGGGACATAAGAGATGGTTTAACGTGAAAAGATCCAAGAAAATTTGGATACCTAAGGTCACTTGAGCTTATTTTGTAGGTATGCCTAGCATCCAAGAAGAAAGAAAATATGTGGTACATGGATAGCGGATGCTCTAGGCATATGACCGGAAAGACAACCTTCTTCATAAAGCTTGATGAATATGATGGAGGACTTGTCACTTTTGGTGATGATGCAAAAGGAAAAATAGTGGCTGTTGGGAAAGTGGGTAAAAATCTCTCATCTTGTATAAATGATGTCCTTCTTGTACATGGCTT
>NC_029773.3:13105657-13129609 GCF_000817695.3 Arachis duranensis | reverse complement strand
TGATTCAGATTGTGAAGAGGATGGAAATAGTAAAGAAAATCCCAAATCTGTGCAAAATGAAGAATCTGTCAGCCCAGTTTTGTCTCGTCAGATTGAAGGAGACATTTCCATTTTGTCTCCTGAGCAAGCACGAGCAACTAAAACAGTGAGACCACCAGAAGCTCATCAAAGCTCTACACCTTTCCGAAAGCCTAGGGAATGGAAGTCTATGAGGGGTTATCCTCATGACTTCATCATTGGTGATCCCTCTCAAGGAATAACAACAAGATCCTCCATCAAAAGGCAAACCGAACCTAGCAACTTTGCTCTCTTGTCACAAATGGAGCCCAACAATGTCAAACAAGCTCTTGAAGATCCATCATGGGTCAAGGCCATGCAAGAGGAGCTTGCTCAATTTGACAAAAATGAGGTTTGGACTATAGTACCTCATCCGAATGGTAAAAAGGTAACGGGTACTAAGTGGGTGTTTAAAAATAAACTTGATGAGGATGGACAAGTTGTTCGTAACAAGGCTAGATTAGTGGCCAAAGGTTACGATCAAGAAGAGGGTATTGATTTTGATGAGTCTTTTGCTCCGGTAGCTAGAATGGAAGCAATTAGGTTGCTTCTTGCCTATGCTGCCCATAAAGGTTTCAAAATGTTTCAAATGGATGTTAAATGTGCTTTTCTTAATGGCTTTATTGATAGAGAAGTGTATGTGGCCCAACCCCCCGGTTTTGAACATAAAGATTTTCCAAATCATGTTTTCAAATTTTCAAAGGCTCTTTATGGCCTTAGGCAAGCTCCAAGAGCTTGGTATGAAAGGCTTAGTGCTTTCTTGTTGGAAAACCATTTTCAAATGGGTACCACCGACACTACTTTATTTATTAAAGAATCTAATGATGATATACTTCTTGTTCAAGTTTATGTGGATGACATTGTGTTTGGATCGGCTAATGAGTCCTTGTGTGAAGAGTTTGGAAAACTCATTACTAGTGAGTTTGAAATGAGTTTAATGGGAGAGCTAACATTCTTTCTTGGCCTCCAAATTAAACAAACTCCTAGTGGCACCTTTATTCACCAAGGCAAGTATGCAAAAGACTTGATAAAAAAATTTGGGCTAGAAAATTCCAAACCAATGGGAACACCAATGCATCCTAACACTAAACTTGAAAAGGATGATGATGGCCTAGATGTGGATAAGTCACGGTATAGGGGAATGATCGGCTCACTAATGTATCTTACTTCCTCTAGACCGGATATTGTTCAAAGTGTGGCTGTATGTTCAAGATTTCAATCTCACCCAAAAGAATCCCATTTATCGGCCGTTAAACGCATCATTAGATATATTAAGGGAACATGTGATTATGGTTTATGGTATCCTAAATCTGATGATTTTTGTGCAGTAGGGTTTTGTGATGCAGATTATGCGGGAGATAGAGTGGATAGAAGGAGCACTTCCGGCATGTGTTGCTTCCTTGGAAGCTCACTCAACATGTGGTCAAGCAAAAAATAAGCCACAATGGCCCTATCCACAGCTGAAGCAGAATATATTTCCGCATCTGTATGTTGCTCTCAATTAATTTGGTTAAAAACACAATTGGAAGATTACAAATTAAAAATCAATAGTATACCCTTATTTTGTAATAATATGAGTGCTATAAACATTTCAAAAAATCATGTTCTGCACTCAAGAACTAAGCACATTGAGATAAAATATCATTTCATTAGAGAACATGTGCAAAAGGATACTATTGATATTCAATTTGTAAAATCTGAAGACCAAATTGCTGATATTTTTACAAAACCCCTCTGTGAAGACAGATTCTGTACCTTGAGAAAAAGTTTGGGAATGTTTGATTTAAGTTCTGTTGAAAATTGTTAAAATTCTGATTCTATTCAATTTTATCTCGTAGGTTTGGACGAGATAAAACTGCATGCTTAATGGAGGAGCTATAATTAAGGGGGAGACTGCACAGAAATAAATTCCAATGGGCCCCACAAAACCTTTTGATCCATCTCTGACCGTTTTATTAGTTACCTATTTTTTTGAAATCAAATCTCCAAGTTGTCCTATCATATCTTATTGGAAGAAGCATGTTGTCAAATCAAATCCTTTCAATTCATCTAATCCTTTGATTTTAGGCAACAACTTTTTCAGTTTTAGATTTCAAAAATTAAAAGGGAAATCATTTTTGGGAAATAACCACCCCATAATGGTCATTAACCATCCACTAATGGCCATTACTTCCACCATATTCTCTCTCCAAACCTCATTTAATGTGTCACCAACCTTGCTTCTCTCTCCCTCAAGTCGGTTATTCCATTAACCTTTCATATTTCATTCCTCCATTACCATGAAAAAGAAAACCACGCCAAGAAATAGTGAAAGAATTCTTCTTTCTCAAAAACCATCAACGCCTCAAACCCACACTCATATCCACATACATTCTACTTCTTCATCTTCTCCCTCACCCCCAACCAAGTAGACCAAAGCCATGAGAAGAAAAGTAGTGGCACACAAGAGCTCCGGAAGAAGAAGAAGCGGGAAGAATAAGGAACCCCGCATTGAGGAAGAGGAAGAATCTCATACATCTCCCATTCATTCACCACCTTCATCACCAAAGAAAGCTACTTTCGGAAAAAACTCACAGAAGAATCAGGGGTTTGCACTCAATGACACGACTGAACCTCCAAACTTGGAATCCATGGAATTCAGAGACAAGTATGGCAAGACTCACTCCCACTTTGATCCAAGCAGATTTAACTCTTGCACCTCTTTTGAGTTTCACAAAGAGGTTATGGAGAAGCGTCATTTGTGCACAACCTATCTTGTTAGCCTCAAAAATCTCAACAACAAGGGCATCAACATCTCCTCTCTGTTTGAACTCCTCAATTGGAAGCCTTTGCTCCTCATCAAGAAACCAGTCTACCCTGGTCTTGTTCGAGAGTTTTATGCCAATATGCGACTCATTGACGGCACCCTTCATTCCTATGTCAAAACGGTTCAAATAGCCCTTGATGCTGAGACAATTAGAGCGGCCTTGGGCTTCAAGGATGAAGGACCGCGAGCATACATGGTGGAAAAATGGGACACATAAGTTGGCGTTCCATACAAAACTGTTCTCCAGCACATTTGCGAGAACCTTTCTGGATTGCATGGCACCATCCCAACCCACAAAGCTCTAGGACCAGTCAATTCCCTACTTCACCGAATCATCACTCATATTCTGACTCCCCAAAGCGGCTCACACAACCGAGTAACATTTTTTGACTGTCTCATATTATTTGCTTTGGTTACCTCTACCCCTATCTCCTTTGGTTATATTATGATTAGGCACATGTGGGATTCTGTTAGAAGCACCAGAAAGGCTAACCTGCCTTATGGTATGTTTTTAACTAGAATTTTTGAGTACTTTAAAGTTGATTTGTTAAATGAGACTATAGAAAACAAGGTGTCTTCAATCAGAGGAGGAGGAGCGACTAAGGAAACCAAAGGGCGAAAATCTGCTGCATCGGATAGTGACTATGAAGGCAGGCCAGAATCTTCCAAAACAATCAAGTCCATCAAATAGATTTTGGGAGAATTTTCGAACATGGCAGACATGATGTTTCAATCCCACAAAGAGGCCCGCAAGCAAGCTTATGAGAGTGAGAAAGCTTGGAAAAATTGCAAAGAAAGGGTCAATCTGATGATGGAACGTTTTAAAGAAGATTTGGGAGATGATAGTGAAGGAGACGCTGAGGAAGAAGATATTAATTTCTCTGATGATTAGTGACTATTTTTACTCTGTTTGATATTGGCTCCATTAGGCTCAATCTATTTTTTGTATGAGCATGACTTGATACTCACTGCTCTAGGATAATCTCTAGGATACTTTGATATACTTTTGCTATTTTATCTTGAATATTTTGCTATGTTAATCATGTTTTGTGCAGGTGCCCCCATGATGACAAAAGGGGGAGAAAATTTAGTTTCCAAAATTGAAATTGGAAAACAAATAAAAATAGGGGATGAGAATAGGGGATGAAATTTTCAAATTGAAAATTCATGATCACCTTTGTTCAAAGAATGAATGTTGTTATTGCATTTACTATGGTTGCTGCTTAAACTGCATTTGGTTTATCATGATTAGTTAATTCTCATTTGGCATTTGGTTTATAATGATGCTTGATTTATTTTGATGCCTGACTGTTGATTCATCATTGATAAACTTGTTGGATTGAAAACTTATTTTTGGCAGTTCCTTTAAATTGTGTAATGTATTAAAGCTGCCTTGTTTTGTTACTCAAATATTTTTCCATCATGGTGTTTTGCTCTGATATCCTAAACAGGAAAATGTTTGAAAAATATTTGGATACCTTTTTTATGTATGAAAATAGTTGAGCAGAAAATCAGTGTATGATATCAAATGAGATTTGATTATCAATTAAAACTGCTCATAAATCAAGCATTTAGCATCATATATATGCTAAATAACATTGTTACTTGAAGCTTGATTCAAATGTTACAGGTTAGTGCTTCCCTTGGTAAAATAGCATATATTAAGGGGGAGCCATGTGACATTTAGAAAGGGGGAGAAATTCAAATTCAAAGGGAGTATTCTTTACTCGATCTCTAAATTTCTTTCCATTTCAATTTTAATAATGTTTGTCATCAAGGGGGAGATTGATGAGTTTGGAAAACTCTTATTTAATTTTGATGATGAACAAATATTATTAAAATATTTAATTACAAAATTATTAATTTGATCTTAATTCATATTTACTTAATTAATAATTTTGTTGTGCAGATTTTATATTGGGCCGAAAAATGAGTTTCTGGTTTAAGCCCAATAATCAGCCTTTCCTGCATGTTTTATATTGAGTGGCTGAATTTTTATATTGATGGGCCAAGCTCAATATTGTTACAACCAAGCCCATGGTTAATTTTGATGAAAGTTTCCTGCTTGATCCGAAACAAAATTCATCAGGAAAGCAAATGTTAACTATTTGAGCCATTTTTAATTTTAATGCTACAAAACCCAAATCTTATTGTTGATGAATGCTTCCAAACTTGGTCCGAAACCAAGATAAAATGAAAGCAAAATGCTTCCAACGGATCCAAGCTTTTAACCATGTGATGGATTTCAAAATCTATTACATTGTAATTAATGCATGGGAAATATGAGAGAGAAAAGTTCAGCTGAATTGATTGATGGCCATAATGACTACACGCCACTCTAAGCTAGGGAAGTAAAAGCAACTTTTACCAACAAAGTGGTTTATCACTTTGAATTGCTTTTATTCAGATTCTCTCTTCTCTCTCATCTTTTTCTTCTTTTTCGGTCCTTGCCCAGGAAACAATGGAAGCTATGTTTATCTATCAGGAAAAAGAAGAAGTTGCATGCATCAAGACCATCAAGCTAATGATGGCAAGAAAAACACGAAAAAGAAAAGTATGTAGTGGCTGAGATTTTCACCAAATATGGTTAGATTTGGTGAGGTAATCTCGAGCTCTTCATGCTCAAAAAGGAAGATGAAGATTCGGCCATCAAGGTGAGATTCTTGAAGCATGGCTTGTCTTTGATTCTGCTCAACCACCACAGGAAGTAGCTAGAGTGGCGAAGTGATGGTTGAGGCAGAGATTGAAGCAGATGAAGTCATCATCATCATGAAGCATCAAGGGCCAGAAATCCATCTTGGAGAGCAAGCCAAGGATGGAGAGCTCGGATTGATGAAGAGTGATGATCAAGAAAGAACTAGAGGTAATTGCATGTTGGGTTTTGCATGGTTATCTCTTCTCTCTCTATGTGGCCGAACCGGTTCAGTTTCTTGAAGGAGGAAGAAGTTGGTTTGGGTGTTGGCTTCAAGTGTGGAGGCTTCCCTCTTCTTTAAAAAGAGAGAACAGCCACTGTTTGGAGCAAGGAGAAAATTTGAGAGTGCAAGGCACAGAGTTCTCAGAGCTACCTGAGCTAACAGTTTTCTCTTCTCCTTCAATGTATTCTGTTTTGTAAATTTTCTGCTTAATTTTGTCATGTCTTGAGTCTCATGGAAAAAGGCAAACAGTGAGGTTTGTATGAAAAAGCCATAGAGCGAAAAAAGGCATAGAGTGCAAAATTAAAAGAAAAAGCCATAGATGTCTTAGAGTTCCTTTGTTCATCTATGTTGTGTTTCTTGATTCTGTGAGAATCCCCTTGTAAGTTGGGTTAGCACTTTACAAGTTGTAATCAGATTGATTATAGTGAAATTCCATCATGTTTGTGATGGAGACTGGATGTAGGCTGCACTGCACTTAGCAGCTGAACCAGGATATATCTGGTGTAATCTTCTTCTCCTTTCTACTCCATTTCTGTTTCTACTTCACAGGAGCAAAATCCAAAATTATCTTGTGCCAAGTGACGAGACAAAAAGAAAAGTCTCGTAGCTAAGGACGAGACAAAAAGAAAAGTCTCGTGGCTAAGGACGAGACAAAAGAAAAAGTCTAAAAGTTTTCAGAATTGGTCCAACAAGTCAGCAAGTGCAATCAAGCAAAAAGGGGGCTAAGATTCAACCCCCTTCTCTTAGCCAATGAAACCATCAAATTCTAAAATATGAATCATCAAATTAATCTCTATAACCTATTAAACTTTACTTAATGTGGTTTAAATTTCATTACCTATTTTTGGGGTAAAAACACTCTCCTATATATTGAAAATTTTATCCACTAACATACCAAACCACCAGAACCGCAATCCATGAAAAGAAGCTTATATGATGAAAAATTGCTTGGAGCTAAAAGTTGTCCTCCTCTGAGAATTATGATGGAATAATTATGAGATCATTTTACTTTATATTGGAAGAGAGACAGAGACTGAGACACTGATATTGAAATATAGAGACTAAAATAAGTTTTAATATTATGTTATTAAAATAAGAATGAAGTTCTAATTTAATTTGCATAAATGTTAAAGTTAAAATTAATTAATTGAAATAGGAATATTAAAGATATAAAATGTTATTAAAATTTTAATCTTTATCTCTAAAAATTTCAATTCTTTCCGTATCTCTACTTTTTAGAAGTATCAAGAGATTGAAATTTTAAGAATAGAAACTGAAATTTTAGTATCAATATATAAACCAACAAACATGATATTGAATTCCAATTTTTCTATTTCTAAATCTCAAAACAAATGCTACCTTCCTTAACAAAAAAAATAATTATTTCAACTCCTATTTTTCGTTTCAAATACAACCAAGATCACCTAAGGTTTCAAGAGTAATATTTTGGTTTGGGACTTGTAGTGGACACAAGACAAAACCACCTTTAGTGCAAAACAGGACAAACTCACAAACATAACACATACAACATAACTCAAAATATTTGGTCTCAAATTATATATTTACAACATATATATTGTAAAACAAATATGAAAAACACAAGGTTACTATTTATTATGGATTGAAGATTACAATTTACTTCCAAACTGAGTTTAAAATTACTTTCTTAGAACATAAATTTATATCTCTTAGACTATTTCAGTAATAGTCTAAGAGGTATAAAGATTAAGAATAGATATAATATATTTTAGATATACATTAAGCCAATTATTTATAGTATTTAAAAAAATAAAAATAAAAATAAAAAAAATCTAAATAAATCTGTATAAAACATTACAAAATACTATCTAAATATAATCTAGACTTCTCCAAATTTCTTGAATCGATCACAAATTTAAATCTAATATGAAAACTGGATTATCACACAATTTTAATCCTAAAGTAACCTCTTTTTTATTAATTAAATTCCAGAAGATGAGAAAATTTTATGCAATAATAAGATTGCAGCAACAATATAATTACACTTCTAAATTGCAATATAGAATCAGGACTGTTTTTATATTCTAGTTTAGAATAATTAATACATTGATATTCTCCGAGAAAATAATATTTACTAATTAAGTCCTTCAAATCAATCTAGGATAAGGAATCAAAATATATATTTTTTAAAAGCTTTGAAAAGATAAATGGTGAACCATTCAGGTGATACACATAAAGTTAGTTAGAGTTTAGTAACTAAAATATGACACAATTACATAAATTAAGAAATACAAAAATATGTTTAAACTTTAATATAAGAATATAAAACAGTTTGTCCCAAAATATAAATTTTATATATATGAAATTATTGTATTGATTTTTTTTTTTCATCCTTGTGTGTGAGTCATTCTCTATCATATACTAAATTTATTTTTTTCCAATATCTAGTTGAAAAAGCCCTCAACTTCAAAGAAAAGAAAGTTCAAAACACACTTTATTCTACAAAACTTTTTATACAGGCAAATAAATATATAAAACCTCAACAAATTCGGCTTAATAATTATATAACTCTGTAACTCAATAAAAGAACCCTTCTTGAAAATATCTTTAGGACAAGAATCAAGAAAAGAAAATAAAAAAATAAAAGTATATTTATATAGAACAGATTAGAGAGCAGGAGAGTAGTACTTACTTGTAGATGAAGAAAACTGCTTCTATTCCGAACTTCTGATTGTTATTATTATTGTTCCTGCAAACAATAATTAAATTAGCATATCATGATCCTAGCTAAGAAAATTAAAGAATAGATGAAAAAGAGACTTCGATATAAGCTAGCTAGTTTGTACCTTTTCGAAATCTCATATATTCTCTGAGTTTGTTAGAAGAAATTAACTAAAGATTGAAGAAATTCATAGTAGAAGCATAATAATAAGTAGAAGAAATTAGAATGATTGAGAGAACTCTCACATCATTCAATTGCTTAACTTATATAGCAGCCTAATTGAGACAAACGCTGTAATTATAATTTAATTGGTAGTCACATATTCAAATGTACTATATAATATGAATTTCAAATCAAATGATCAAATTGGAACACAATGATTGATAATTATAAGAGGCTGCGCCTCCATGTGTCCAGGTACATTTGCACTTTTAGTTGAAACATTCAACATTATTATTGGTAATTAACTCCATTTACCATGCATGTTCAAAATCTATCAAAACCCAAATCAATTCAAATATTCTTATTATTGAATTGATATCATCTTCTAGCTAGCTAGCTTGCATTCATTGAATTGATCTCTTGTACAATTTTAATTGATTAATGAATAATAATAATTGGATTGCATATTGATATATATTATGTCATAAAATTTATTGTGTCAAAACTTTAAATTGAATATTTATATTTTCAATATATTTTTTTATTTAACATTTTCTTTTTCTAAGTTTGTGTAAATTATGCATAGATTTTTTTCTTTTTGTTTCGCATTATATGTAATTATTTTTCTTAACAAAGATATCATACTCTAAATTATGATTATAGAAATTTTAATATTATATAAAGAATTATTTATCCAAAAATTTTAAATAATAAAAATGTATAAGTAATTTTTAAACTGTTTAAACTATTTTTTATTATTTCTCTAGCATTATTATTAATGTATTTTCATTTCCACTCGGTGGCATTCATGCGTCTATAATAAAATTAGTAATTAAATATGCAAATGGCACGTAGTGGTAGTTAAGCAAGTGGTGTATATATTAATTAATTACAAAATTACAAGTTGGTACAGTATATTCTTTTCTAAAAATTATTAAATATACAGGTATGTTGGCTAGATTCATGGATCCTTTTATATCTTCAATGGATAACAAAATTTGAGCGTTTAAAGGGAAGCACCGAAGCACGAAACAAAAGAATGAAAGAGGGTACAACTAATTTAACAATTACAAAGCCAAATTTTGACCAAATTCGCTAGATCCTCTGTCTGAAATTATAACAATAATTAATTAAGAACCTTAGATTCGTGACAATGCACTTTGTACGACTCATCTTTGCCTATTTTTGACATCTTCATTGTACCTAATTTGCAGTCCACAACTTGCAATCTGCTTCCTAAATTTCTGACATATAATTATTGCTAACAAAAATATTTAGTAATCAAAGAAAATCAGCAAAAATCAGTTATAATTTGTCTTATTTAATATTTATTAATTGTTGTGACAATTAATAAATATTAAATAAAACAAATTCTAGTTATTTTTTTTTTGTTTTTTAACATTACCGTCTTGATAATTTTTCTGTTGTGACAATTAATAAATACTAAATAAAGTAAATTCTGGTTTTTTTTTTCTAACATTACTCGTCTTGATAATTTTTCTTTGTCCGACTTTATAATAAGGTTATGAAAATTAATTACCCTGATTATGAAAATTAGTCAATTTAAAAATTTAAAGATTTTACCAAAATTTAATTATAGTTAAATTAGATATGATAAAATAGTTTTTTGTTACATAAAATATCTTTTTATTTCTTTTCTATTGTTGAAATATATAGATTTTGAATAAAAAATATTGACTCGCAAGTAGTTCGCTAGTTTTTTACCGGTTTTATTAGCTTTTTGAATTGTCACCAATTTTTATTTTGAACCAAATCAATTGATTTTCCATAAATTGGATTAAACAGTATAGTCAGAACTAATGGTGAATGATGGTTATGTTTTGAACTTTTGATCACGAGCATGGTGTGTGTTTTGAGTTGTGATTTGTATTTCTTCATTAATTAATTCCTAAAGGGTAAGCTAGATGGATGTAATTTAAAATAAAAAATTAAATTCTGATAGATAAAATAATAAATTCTAATCATCTCTAATTTTTTATTAAATAAATAGTTAATCGGATTTTATTTTTGATATAACAATTACATAAAAGAGATAATAATATCAATAATATATTATAAAATACCAATAATTTATAATGTGTTTAGTTAAAAAAAGTTTAAATATTTTATTAATTAAAATTAATTTTTTTTAAAATTTTAAAAAATTTGAAACAAATTATAAACTATTAATTATTTAAAAGACACTGTACCTTTATAGAATACAAGATACAAATATTAAAATAAAACGATAGTTAAAATTACATAAGTTAAGATGAAAAAATAAGATAAATAATTTTTAAGAATGTAAATTTAAAAGAAAAATGAGTATTTTTTTATAAAAAAAATATCTAAAAAATACAATGTGATTACCAAAACATAATTATTTAAGTCATTATTAATACTTTATATAATAATATAAATATTAAATATGTTAGTATTATAAGAACAAACGATTTTTTTTAAAAAATAGATATATATAAATATATAAAAACTAATTTAAAAAGTACAAAGATTTGAGTATACGATATTAAGTTAGTTAAATAAAAAATATTAGTGAGCTAAATAATTCAGACATAAACCTATCAAATAATAAAAAAATATATATGAAGTTACTAAATTACACAATAATATTTTTTATTTTCTTAAATACATATTTTATATATGGATATAGTTTTATAAACCCATCAAATAATAAAAAAATATATATAAAGTTACTAAATTACACAATAATATTTTTTATTTTTTTAAATACATATCTTATATATGGATATAGTTTTTTAAAATTTTGAAAACATCGAGATTACTATTCATTCCTCCCCTATCTATTTTTGTCTGTTGCATTAAAAACTTTTTATGAAATTACTTTTTGTAGATTGTGAAAAATTTACAAGTCGCCACCTAACGATTTGATAGTTAGAAAGAGATGATAAAAATATTAAGTTTGTGGAAACTCATGCTCTGAGTGCAGAGTTTGTGAAAGTGAGTGAGAAGAGTTGGGAGAGAGAACTTAGAACATGCAGAATCGGAAATGAGAGAATGGAATTAATGATGAATCACACCCAATTCAGTTTGTACAATGGTATTTATATACACAACTAAAAATGAAACTGCCTTCTAACTATAGCTAACAAACTCAGATTAACATCTAACTCTAGTTAAGTTATTCAGTACTTAAATAGCAGTTGCAGCATAACTGCTTCTGTAGTGCATCACTCTATTTCTTCTATTGCTAGTGAATGAGCTTTATTGTCCACATCCCCCCACAAGCTAGGAGCATGAAAATTCAACATTCCTAGCTTGGAATAAAAGGTGCTAAAGGGTCCAGGAGCCAGTGCTTTGGTAAAGACGTCGGCTAATTGATTAGCTGAAGTAACGGGAAGAAGCTTGATCATCCCACATTGAGCCTGGTCACGTACAACATAGCAGTCAATTTCGATATGTTTGGTACGTTCATGGAAGACGGGATTTGCAGCAATATGCAAAGCTGATTTATTGTCACAAAACATGCGAATGGGCCTAGACAACAGAAGTCTGAAGTCAGCGAGCACATAAGAGAGCCAAAGACCTTCACATATGGCCAAGGCCAGGGCGCAATACTCAGCCTCAGCAGAGGATCTAGCCACAGTGGTCTGTTTTTTACTCTTCTAAGAAATTAGAGACTTTCCAAAGAAGAAACAAAAACCAGAAACAGAGCGCCTTGAGTCTAGACAGCTGCCCCAATCAGAATCTGTAAATGCTGTGAGAGAAAGATCTGGAGAAGGAGGAAAGAGAACAGCATTGGCAGGTGATTGCTTGAGATAACGAAGAATATGCAAGGCTGCCTTGAAATGAGAATCAGTAGCACAGTCAAGATATTGACTGAGTTTGCTTACCGCAAAGGTAATATATGGCCTAGTGTTGGTGAGGTAAATGAGTCTTCCAATTATTCTTCGATAGGCAGTAAAGTCCTCCAGCTTCGAACCAGTAGTTCTTGAAAGTTTCACTGTGTAATCAATTGGAGGTGATGCGGGTTTGGCATACTCGAGATGAAACTCCTTCAAGAGCTCCAAAGTGTACTTGCGTTGATAAAGAGCAAAACCTTGAGTGCTTCTAGCAATCTCCATACCCAAGAAGAATTTGAGATTACCCAAGTCCTTAATTTTGAACCGGTCATCAAGAAGTTTCTTTATATGTTGAATATCTGCCAAACCGTCTCCAGCTACCACCAAGTCATCAACATAGATGAGAATACAAGTGAAGCCTCGAGGGGATAACCTAGTGAACAAACACAGATCAGCCTTGGATTGCAAATAACCTGATTCTGACAGAACAGAGCACAGTTTGGTGTTCCATTGACGACTTGCTTGTTTCAACCCATAGAGAAATTTTTGGAGTCTGCACACCATCCCCGGAGGTGCAGCCAGGCCCGGTGAAGGCTTCATGAAGACTTCTTCTGGCAAATCACCATGGAGAAATGCCGTGTTCACATCCAATTGGTGCACATACCAATCTTTGAAGGCAGCAATGGCAAGTAACAAACGAAATGTAGTCATCTTTATCACCGGGCTAAATGTGTCAAAATAATCAAAACCGAGAGTTTGGGTGAAACCCTTGGCCACCAAACGAGCCTTATACCTTTCGATGGAACCATCTTGCTTGAGCTTCACTTTGAACACCCATTTGCACCCAATGACCTTCTTTCCCTTGGGCAGTTTGGTCAGAATCCATGTCTTATTTTCATTTAAAGCATCAAGTTCAGCTTTAATAGCTTGTTTCCAATAGTCATCAAGAACAGCTTGCTCATAGCTTGTAGGTTCTATGGTGTTAGTAAGTGCTATAGAAAAAGCTTTGTGCTCAAGTGATAAAGATGCATAGTCCAAATAATTGAAAATGGGATATTTAGATGAGGGTGCAGGAGCGGTGTTAGAAGAGGTTTGAAAACAATGATAGTCGTGGAGATAAGATGGTTTGTGTTTATCTCTAGTGGATCTTCTTAATGCATGCGGTGCTGGAGTAGAAGTACATGGAACAATAGAATTATGAGATGCAGGTGAGACAGTGGTATTAGTGCTGCCTAAGGATGCATGAGTTGAATTAGAGGGCAAACATGAATGAGTATGAGAATGTGAGGAAGTAGGCATCATGACATCAGAGGAAAAATGAGTGGAATCATCAACATCATCCATGAAGTACGAAGAAGGAGTGTTGTTTATAGTAAAATCAACCTTTTTATTGGATGATGGTGAAGGTTCAGTGTTATGATTATGAAAGGGAAAGCAATGCTCATAGAATTGGACATGTCTTGAGATGAAAACCTCTCTGGTTTGAACATCCATGAGTACATAGCCCTTGGTACCAATTTTAAAACCCAGAAAAACACATTTTCGAGCTCGCTTATCTAGTTTCTTTCGATGAGCAACTAAAGTGGAGGCATACTCTAAGCACCCAAGAATTTTAAAATGACTGATGTCAGGCAGTTTATTGAAAAGTTTTTCATATGAATTGCAATCATTAAGAACGGAGCTTGGTACCCGGTTCATAATGTGTACAGCATATGCGGCTGCATAATGCCAAAAATTTTTAGGTAAATTCGCCTGAAAAAGCAATGCTCTTGTCATATTTAAAATTTCTTGGTGCTTACGTTCCACCACACCATTTTGTTGAGGTGTCTCAACACAAGAGGTATGGTGAATAATGCCTTCCTTTTGAAAGAAATTACCTAATATAAATTCTTTGCCATTGTCTGATCTTATGCATTGTATACTGCAATTGAATTGCGTTTTTATGAATTGAACAAATTGTTTCAAACAAGCAGATGTCTCAGATTTATTTTGCATGAAGTACAACCAAGTAAATCTTGTTTTGTCCTCAACTATAGTCAAAAGATACTTGTGACCAACAATTGAAGGAATGTTAATGGGACCCCAGACGTCTACATGAATGAGGGAAAAATTTCTGTCTGATTGAGTGATGCTAGTGCCAAATGGAATTTTCTTTTGTTTGGCAAAGTGACAAGAGTCACAAGGTATACCAGCATCAGGACAAATCAGAAAGGGATATTTCTTTTTCATAAAACTAAGCCTATCTAAAGCTAAGTGTCCTAATCTTTGATGCCAAATGCTACTGTCTCCAATGGAATGTGTGATGTTGTTTGTGTTGTGCTGTTTGTGCTGGGAGTCATGTGTAGTGTGAATGTTGTGGTTGATGACATGTGTGAAAATAGTCTCTTTATTCATGATGTATAAACCTCCTAACTGTTTAGCAGCTCCAATCATCCTCGAGGAAAGGAGTTCCTGGATCTTACATGCATTTTTATCAAATGAAAAGTATTTGGAATATACCTGCGGATGGAGCAAGCATAGGTGATGCCAAGTTTCCACTATGAGCAGGCTGTTGGTCATGTTGTTGAAAAAGAGCAATCAATGCCTCCTTTTATTTTTCTGAAAATAAACCATCAATGCTGATTCCATTCTCACCCTTAGGAGTGGTAGTGTTGCTGAGTTCTACATTTCCTTCAGCAATTGAGCTGTTCACACTGACAGCATTGACTATCTTGCGTTGCATATTTGGGGGATATCCATGTTTGGCATAGCAGGTATCTACCGTGTGTCCGTGCTTGCCACAATAAGAACAGAGTGTTGAGGCTCCTCTGCCTCTGCCACGGCCTGAGTGCCCTCTTCCTCGATAATTTGAACTTATTCTGCCATCTCTTTCTTTGTAGTCATTTGTCACTGCATTGATCAGCATACTTGGGTCAGAGTAGTCACCATGATGCATCTCTCGTTCTTGCTGGAGAAGCAAGGAATAGATCGTATTGATGTCAGGGAGAGGCGTCATCAGCATTACTTGAGATCGCACAGTGGCATATTGATCATTGAGTCCTCGGAGGAGCTTAACACCATAGGATTCAAGTCTGTACCTTCTCATCACAGCAAGACCACAAGAACAAGTCTCTCCACAAGAACATACTGGAATAGGTCTAAACTCATCTAATTCCTCCCAAATCACTTTGAGTTTGGTGAAATAGGCTGTAATTGTAAGCTCCCCTTGCCGCAATTTAAACATTTCTTCCTCCAATTCTCCAATTCTGAATAAATCCCCTTCGTAGAACCTATGCCTAAGGTCTTTCCACAATTCACATGCATCGTTGCACCACAACACACTTTATAATATCTCAGGACTAATTGAAGTATGCAACCAAGACAGGACAATCGTGTTGCTTCTTTTCCAAGCACCAAAGGTTGGATCAGTCTCATTAGGTCTAGGTAGGGTTCCATCCACAAATTTGATTTTATTCTTGGATTCGAGTGAAAGCCAAACAGATCGTGCCCAGGCATGGTAATTACAGGTAGTGAGAAGAGATGGCACCAAAGATATACCTGGATTCTCGCTTGCATGTAAGAAGAAATGGCTCGAAGGATCTTGAATCAGATTCATGTTCGATTTGTTCATCTGTGCTTGGAACGCGGAAAATTGTTTCATCATCTGAGCAAAATTCTGGAAATCGCTAGCTGTAAAATTCTGGTTCGAACTTGGATCCATCGCTTCTCCCTGTGCCATGGTTGCGATTGATGAACCTTCGCACTAGAGAGCCAACTCTCACAATTCTTGCACTGTTGAGAAGTTCTGAAATTCTCGATCTCTGCACTCTTCCACGCTCACCGCACCATGTGGAAACTCATGCTCTGAGTGCAGAGTTTGTGAAAGTGAGTGAGAAGAGTTGGGAGAGAGAACTTAGAACATGCAGAATCGGAAATGAGAGAATGGAATTAATGATGAATCACACCCAATTCAGTTTGTACGATGGTATTTATATACACAACTAAAAATGTAACTGCCTTCTAACTATAGCTAACAAACTCAGATTAACATCTAACTCTAGTTAAGTTATTCAGTACTTAAATAGTAATTGCAGCATAACTGCTTCTGTAGTGCATCACTCTATTTCTTCTATTGCTAGTGAATGAGCTTTATTGTTCACAGAGTTGATGGAAAACGAAAAATCACGAGATGCTAAAAAAGAAGAAAATAATGATGTAAAAATTAGCAAAAATGAAAGAGAATTAATAGAAAAATGGTAAGCATTTTTTATTTTATACTTTATTAAAAATGGTTTATCATAATATACTAATTTCGAAAGATAAAAATGCCAATATATATAGAGGCAAATATATATATATATATAACCTAATTGTTTTGTAACGATTCGCCACTAATAATCCTTTAATCACTGCTATAATTTGTTGGAAGTATTGTAATGTTAGCAGAAGAGAATATTGTTGCACGTTTCAACGATTCTAAATATATAACTCTTCTTATTAAGCTAAATCTATCATTTTAATCTATAAATACCTACTTTTCGCACTATTAAAAAAAAGTAATAAAAAGGCCTTCTTGCTAACTACAAAAAAGCAAACAGAAACTAAAAATGAAAGCTTTTTTCACAAACTTTGAAATGGAGTTCGAAGAGAAGAAACGAGAGCTTATTCTCGCGGACCATAAGAAACTAATTGGCCAATACTAGGAAATTTCACTCTCTGTCTTATTTTGGGGCATTTTACTAATTTTACTTTCTTATTAAAACTTTTGATAGTTGTACTTTGTGTTTACTTTTTTTTTCTCTTGGAGTATGGTTTCATGTTCTCATATTTTTTATCTTCTCAATATTTTTTAATTATTTAAAAAAGATTATGACAACGATATTCTGTTTTACAAATTTATATCTATTAAGAATATAACTTTAATAGTATTTATAAGTAGTAAATAATTGAGATAAATACTATTTTAGTCTCTAAAATTAAGGGTCAAAATTAAATTCGTCCCTAATCTTATTTTGAATTTAAAATCATTCCCAACATTTTATTTGGTATTAAAATCGTCCTTTTGAATAAAATATTTTTCTAAATGACAAAAATACCCCTTTATATTTTTTGTTTGACTGTCCTCTCCCTTATTCAAGAAAATAACCCCTTATCCCAATGTTTCACACTACTCTTCCTCCTCCTCTTCTTTTCTTAATCGGACCACCCTCTGAACCCACTCCTCTTCTTCCTCCTGAGCATCCTTGCCATAATTTCGGTGTTCTTCAAAATGGTGCCGTTGTTGTGTTGTTGTTGCATGTGTTGAAAGGGAAAACCACGGCAGAGATCTGCCATTGAGGACTCCTCCGCCGCCGTCGAGATTGACAGTCGTCTTCGCCTTGCCACGCCGCACCCTCGCCTCGCCTCGCTGTTGAAGGACATCCTCTCCGCCGTCGTCGCCCTCCTCTTCGGCATCGGTCACAGCGCCGTTACACCGTCACCATTTACCTTGTCGGCTGTCGACGACCTTCTCCGACGACAGCAGTGGCAGAACAAACTGGCGACCTTGCTGTATCTACTTCGCTCTAAATCTCGTCTGTCTTTCTCCGTAATTGATTAAGATTTTCATTCTTTTTTTTTTTTAATCTGAATGCTTTGTTGATATTGTTGTTGTTGTTGTTGTTGTTGTTGTTGTTGTTGAATTTGAAGGATTTGATGTTGCATTTAAAACAAAAATTTTTGAAGCGTTGAAGATGGTGGTGAACATTGAGGTTGAGCTTCTCTGTTAGCGTTTGCAGGGACTTCTCTGATTCCGGATCTCCTTTTTCTTCCTTTTCCGGCGGCAATTTTTAAGAGCAACAACGGCGGCGGTTTCAATGGTGGTGGCCATGATTTTCAACTCTCCGTCTCGCTCTCTCACTTCCCTTCTCTTCCCGGCAGTCTCATTCTCTTCTCAATCTCTTTAAAATAAATGAGGTTGTTGATATTGTTCTTGAATTTGAATGTTATGTTATTGTTGATGAATTTTTAAATTTAAATGTTTTGTTGTGTTGCTGTTGTGGATGGATTAAAATGAATAGATATGAGAAGAAGAATAGTTGGTGGTAATAAAGGTGGTGGTCAGTGGCGGAACCAGAAATTTCATAAGAGGGGGGCCAATTAAATATAAAATATAACAAAAAATTAACAAAATATGATTTGTAGCATATATATCAAAAAAGTAATTATATTATATAAAAGTCAATGTTCAACTACATACTTTAAGATTTTAATATTTTTAAACTTGCTCGACGATGCTTCATGGAACTAAAATCATCAATTATCATCTCTGAAGTGAATTTTGAAGCAATTTCCTTTTCAATATATACAATCATACAATCTGCTAAAAATTCATCTTCCATCTTGTTTCGAAGCCTTGTTTTAATAATCTTCATAGCTGAAAAGGCCCGTTCAGTTGTTGCTGTTGTCACAGGAAGAGTCAAAACAAGACGAATTAATCTATCAATTAAAGGATATATATTTGATTTTCCTGTCTCTATCAATTTTTGACACAATTCAGCAAGAGTAGACAAATTCTAAAAATCTGGAGCTTTAACCACATCAAGTTCATAATGTTGTAACTCATAATCCAATTGAATCTTTTCTTGCTCAGAAAAATCTAAAGAATAGAAATTCTTTACAAGATTGCATATGTTGCAAACACTGAATAACTTGAAAGCATCTTTAGGATCTAGAGATGTACTCAGTATGAGGAGCTCGGTTGCTTGCTCACTAAATGAGTGAATTGTTTTCATCTTTGACATTTTTAACTTAACTTGAACTATCTAACAAAAAAAACAAAAATAATTGCATATATATTATTTTCTTAAAAAAAAAATATTAAACCTATTGAGCAATAACAAATAATTTTAGAAACACAAATATATAATAACCAAAAATAAAGTTATTGATTTACCTGATTATTTTTTGTTCCAAGTCTCACAAAAAAATAATTCTATTGAGTTTTGTCCTCACTTCAATCTTTGAACACTGTCCATTATAAAAAAAAATAAATTAATTATTTTAAATAAATAATGTAAATAATACTTGACATTGTCATTAACTTAAAAAAAATTGAAATATACCTCTTTGAATCTTTGTTGTGCATTCAATGGTTAATATTTTGTTGTTCACTTCTCTTCAATGGTTTTTCTTCATATGTCTTGTTTTGGTATGGAAAGAAAATTAGAATGAGAAGAGTAGAAGACCAAAAGTTTGGGAATCACTAAAAGAGAGAGAAAAGTGACGCTATGCCTATGATAGTTTGAAATAAATATTTGAAAAATGTACTAGGGTTACTTTAATTAATAGTATGGGCTTGGGCTAGTATAATAGAACCATTTTTATTAATTATTAGAATGAGCTATTTGTTAACAAGAACAACAATAATTCAAATATCCAATACATAGTGCAGTTTTTAGTTATTTTAATTTATAAAATTTTGTAACTTATATTTTTTTAATATTATATATAAAAATAAATTTAATATTATTAATTATTACTATTTACTATTTTTTTTAAATTTATTTGGGGGGGACCATGGCCACCTTAGGTCCCCCGTGGATCCGCCACTGAATGTTCCATTACAATAATGATAGCTATTCATCTAACTTTATTACTTTATGATATATTTGTTAGCATATACACTAGCCACTTAGCTTTTTTTGTATACTAATAAAATAATCATAACTATTTAACTTCAAATTTGCATATCCATACAATTAACTTTTGTTTTAGTCAAGTAATAATTTATAGAAAGCAATCAAGTATTCTAGGAATCCACATATGACAAGGCATCGATAAGATTGATAATCATCAATCTTTAAACTCTGGGGAAGAGATTTGTTCAACATTGACTAAGTCCAATAGTCAGGAATTCCTAAACATATGAAAGTATAGCTGCACACAGAACGTTTCCTAAATAGTGAATGGGATGCATGCATAGAACTTTGGATAGGGAGATCAATTTAATTCGTTATGAGATATTAGAAATTTTTCCTAAATCTATGAAGCTAACTTTGAACTTCATCAGGTTTATATCTCGATGTTAGTCCTGCTACATGTGTCATGCCAATTATATTTTCTTTTTCAATTCCGAAATCAAAACATGGCTAATGACAATGAAGAATATAGCGACACCCCATGTACAACAAAATATCTTTTCCATGGAAAAAATAGTTCGACATACCATCAATTTTTAATAAAAATAATAGTTTTTTATTTAAAGGATTGATTAGCCATATTAAATTAGTTATACATGTGAAGATTAAAATTCGTAGAACCCACTTTAAAGAAACTTACTAAATACATCATGTATATAATGGCAGTTTAAGTATTACCATTTTTTGGCTGAAACTGATTTTATTATTGACTTTAGTTAGCGTGTTCTCAATACATATGACAAGCCATCGATAGGATTGATAATCACCAAATTTCGAAAGCTAGGGAACAAATTTGTTAAAATTTGACTAAGTCCAATAGTAACGAATGCCTAAACATATCAAAGATCCCGCTGCACACAGACCTTTTCCTAAATAGTGAATGATCTGAATCTATATACCGTTGGATAGGGAGATCAACTGTGTACGTTATGAGGAATTAGAAATTTTCCTCAAATTTATGAAGCTAAAAGTTTTCTCCAAATCTATGAAGCTAACTTTGTACTGCACCAGGTTCATAGCTCCATGTTAGTCCTCTGACATTTGAAGATTCAAATAAAATTGCACATTTCAATGCAAAAATCGAAACTTTGCTAATCTGAATGAAGAAGGCAGTGAAACCCAATGTACAACACAATTAGGATTGAATTATAAATAAAGTTGTGATTATTCCAAATTAAATTACGTATAAATATAGTAATAATTAAAAATAAAGTAGTTATCAGTTTACAATTATATATCTATTAATATATAATAGTTTTTTTTATATATAAGGTTGTGATTATTCCAAATTAAATTGGTGGTGGTGGTGGTGAATGATGGGGTTAGGGTAAGAAAAAACATAAGGATATTTTTGTTCGAAAAAAGTTAAAAGGACGATTTTAATACCAAATGAAACGTTGCGGATGATTTTAAATTCAAAATAAGATTAGAGATGAATTTGATTTTGACTCTAAACCTTAGGAATCAAAACAGTACTTATCTCTAAATAATTTTATCTTTTTAACTAATTTTTTAAATTGAGTTAGACCTATTCGATCGCTTCTAAAAATTGTTTAAATTTTCTCTCTTCGATGAAACTTTATGATTTAAAAGTTCATTATTGAGTGTGAAGGAAGTGTATTATAAAGTTCATTTCTAGGGTGTTTATGTATTAGATTTGATGAGCTGCATATCCGCGGTATTTATCCGAATTTATTCAATTCGAAAATTGCGGATATTGATCCGATCCGCAAAGCTATTAGATCTATGCATTAATAAAATTGGATTTCAGATTTTATGTAAGTATCGCGAATCTGCAAAAATAAATAAATAAATAAATAAATATTTTTTTATGTTTTATTTCAACTAATAATTTTTATATATGTTATATTATTTTATTTTTATTATTTTAAAAAATATATATTTAATAATATTTTAACAATAAACATATTAAAAAATAGAAAGTAATTTATTGATATTTTTTAATAAAAATAAAATTTTAAAATATTTATATATTTTGTCGATATATTCGAGATTCGATCTGATCGAATCAAATCCAAATTTAAAAATTGCAAATATTTAATTCAATCCGATCCGATAATTTTAATGTGGATCAAATTAAAATTTTAATATTTCCAATTCGATTCGCGTTTATTCCTACTCATTTCTATTAAGATTATGATCCTTATAGTATTTACAAGTATCAATTAACTCATATATCTTAAACCAGCTTTTGGAGTTTACTTATACTTCTAAATTTTGAGTTTTGTCTCATCGATAAATGTAACAATCTAGTCCACGCACGTGGAAATATTATCCGCTTTGGCACTTTGGGTTTACACTTTTGTTTTTGATGGAAGAACGGAAATCTATTAAACCACTAAAATACATTCCCCTCCCCATTATGGACATATTTTGATGGGTTGAACGGTTTTTGTCATTTTATTAAGAATAACTTTATGAGGCTTGGAGTATCAAAATAAATAATATATATATAGAGAGAGAGAGAGAGAAATTCGTAAACTGGTATATTAGACCGTTTCAATAAACTAACTAGAATGTGACATACATCCATTAGCGAATACATGTTTTTTTTAGGGGAGTGTTAAATAAATAGTAATCATCTTCAACAACATGAAGAACTACTAATCAAATAAAAATACACTATATTCTAATTTAATGTTACTAATTAAATTTAAGATTAATTTATTCTTTTAATCTTATTAATTCACATTGTTTATATATTGTTCAAAAATATTATTAGTTACCTATACTTTTCCTATTTTTTATACTCTTTTTATGTCATAATAATTGTTCCATAATGTATAATGTAGAACCATTCATATGTATTTACCTAACATATTAATTTTAAGAGAAATTATTCATAATATAATATCATAATTTTTATGTATATCCGAAATATATAGACTTCATTTCTATAGTCCTCATTTTTCTAAATAAAAATTTGAACACAATGTAAAAAAAAAAAAAAAACTTTTATATATTGTTCAGACTTCAATCCTAGCATAGGTTATTGGATGCGTGTTAAATACAGAAGCATTTATATGTATTTACATAGCAATTTAAACTATTAGGAGAAATAATTTATTATCCAAAACATATTCAATGTAAGAGAGGAGAAACTCTTAATAATGGTGAAAAGTTATATAATTTGATAAATCTTCTCTTATGGAGAAAAACAAACTTTTAATACAATTAATACTTTATGCTTAATTTTTTCTTAAAATCACATCATTATTAGGAATAAAATAAAAGAAAATTACCTAAATATCCCTGTTTTAAACATGATAAATATTTTAAAATTTTAATTTATATATGGAACACGTATATATTATAAAATGAAAATTTTTTATAACAAAAAATATTAACAAAAAATAATAATCAAGACTTATTACCTTATTTAATATTTATTAGTAGTTCACCGTTAATTCAAGACAGCATGTAGTAATTAACTTACCATAAATTGGGTATCTTTCTTAATCTGCTTTGCATATCTGATTTTATATCTGGCTTTTTCCCTTATTTGCATCCTGCTTGCAAAAAATAGTAAATGAGAATTTTTACAATCACAAGAACGAGATCGAAACGAGCTCATGTATTAAATAAGCTTTAATTTTCTTTAATTTTTTAAATTAAAATTAATTTATTTTATGTTTATATCCAAGCATCCCATTCTCATACCTAAAATTACTAAAGTCACATTTATCTAATTTATAAGCACATTTCACTTTCAATCGTATATATATAATTACACACACTCCTTAAATTTGGAATTAAAACTCAAATAACAAACATAATATTTGAATTTGCCATCTTCAATAAAAGCTTTGTG
>NC_029773.3:13088633-13105610 GCF_000817695.3 Arachis duranensis | reverse complement strand
AGCTTTGTGACATACAAAAAAAAATACACATCATCAAGTGCCTCATGATGTGCAAAGGAACATTTCAACTGTGTTACTACAATACATCCAAATAATATAAATCAAATCTTCAACTCATAAATATCATAACAACTATATATTCAAAAACAAAATAACGTTAGGAACTATCATTTTTATTAATTAATATCAATTAATTTTTAAAAAATTATTTTATTTATTTTAAATTTTAAATTCTCAAAAATGAACTTTAGTTATAAATCTTAAATAATAAATTTTAAATTTTAAATCTTTTAAAAAATAAAATTTTTAAAATAAAAAATTTGATATTGATTAACTAAAAATTGGTTTTCTAAATTTTCTCATTCAAAAATTAAAAACCAATTCCAATAAGAGAATTGAAGTGAACTACATCAAGATTAAGTTCCGAATATCACAAATAATGCATATATATAACAAATATCACTACAACAAAAGTAACTTTTAATAACAAATTATTAATAATAACAACATAATAATTACTATATCTCTTATTTAACTTATGTTTCATGGCAATTATATATTTATTATTATTATTATATAATATAATGGTAAGTATATACTTTTTGTAACCATTAAAAAAGTCTTTACTAAAAATTGTATAATTGCTCAAACTTTTTAACAACAAAACATAAAATAACTAAGATCTATCCGGTAAATATATTAACGATTATTTTTATTATCGCTAAAATAAAAATAAATAATTGTTAAAACTGATTTTTCTAGTAGTAGTGTATTAAGGTGCATCATTGGTAAATTATTAGATCAGAGTAATAGTGTTCCTAATCCTGATGAATATGTATTATTTGTGGCAGTTTTCATATGTACAGTGGCAATACGCAATAAAGAAACTGTAGAAATAAAATAAAAACTCCAAATAATTATAGAGGGATTAAAAACTAAGGTATAGTATAATAAAATACCGAAGATGTTGGTTATTCTGAACTTCAATTGGATATTGGATAGCACTATAGCGAGTGTAAATCAGTAATACACAGAAATTCTAATTAAATGGTTAAATTGACTCAAATGAATGTAACGAATTAAACCCAAAAAAAATTAATAATAATCTACACAAATGAAAACCTTTCCAGCCTACAGTGATTTTCATTCTAGAAATACCAAATTAAATAAAAATAAAAAAGAAAATGAAATTGAATCTAACATACCTCACATTCCCGTTCGGCAAATTCTTGTCTCTTTGAAAGAGATCCGAGAAATTCATCACAACAAAATTAATTTGATTTAACATTTGTAAGAAATGAAGAATCAGAAGAGCAAAAGAGAGAAAGAGGAATAGGGTTTAATTAAGGGAGAGAATGAAAGAGAAGAAGCTAATAAGGAAGGGGAACATGGCTTTTGAATCTAGGGTTGTATCTTAGAATTATGAAAAATGACTAAAATACCCTCCACTTCAACACTAAAATACCAAATTAAATAAAAATAAGGAAAGAAAACCGAACGCATCACGTTATTAAAGAATAGAAACTAGAAAGTGGAAATAAATATAACTAATTGCTTAATTGCATTTTTGTTTGGACTTCATATTACTCAATGTTAGTTGAAAATTAGTTCCTCTTAAAGCTAAACAACCAAAGGGGACCCAAAAGCGAATTAAAATAATTGATGAGTAAACTCAAAAAAAATATGATCCGAAAAATACTGGTAAAAAATAATAAATTTTATTAATTATGTAATATAATGTACAAACAAATTGCCACTTATTAAAAAATTGCACCTTTAGGTATTTTTATGGTAGTTTAATATTCTTTTGGCATTTTAATTTCTTTAAGTGTGTTTATTAGCATCTAAATTTTTTAGGACATTTTTTGTGGCCTATTCATAATTGGTAAACTAGACCATCATTTAGTTAATTAATTTGTAGTTACTAAATAGTATTTAAAATAGAAGTAGACATCATCTTATTTAGTCATTTTTTGTGGTTATTAAACTCTCTTAAATTAATAAAAAGAATAATCACAAATTTTACTCTCTAATCATTTCTGTATGCTGGAATAATGGAACATATGTATTTTCTCTATTTAATTTTAAAAAACGAGGTTTGATTCCTGTTTTATCAACAGGGGAAAAAAAACTATTTCACATTATTTTTTGGTTTTTTTATTAAAAATAAATTTTTTTTTTACTAAAGATAGAAAGACTCCAAGCCACAACCTCTTAGGTAAGTATAGGGAGACTAACTCGAACCTGCAACATTAATCTCGTGTTTATTTCATCAAAATTATTCAAAAAAAGATAATAACTGATCTCAATTTTTTTAATTGATATTGTAAAATGTGATTTTTTACAATATATTTTTTAATTATGACCAATTAAAATATGAGAACAAATATTATATGATAAAAAAAATTACATTTTATAATATTAACTGACAGAAAAAATTAAGAAAAAGAAAAATTCAAAAATATTATTTCTTCAAAGTGACAAGAGATATATGAGATATATATGACTACCATTATGTTAAAGTCATACAAAACAGAGTAAGTCTATCTTCAATCATCATTCATCCAATAATGATAAGAGCCTAATTAAGTCGGTTCTTCATTAAATGATGAATTAATCAAATTAAACAAACATGTAAAATTCAAACAAACATTTATTTGAATACAAAAAGCCAATAACAATATAAAACACTTATGATAAATCTAATCAAATAATTATGTCAAACATAAAAAAAAATACAAAAAAAAACCATGATAGATTTAATTTGGAAGTATTGCCTACCTTATGTGCTAAAGTATAAGCAGCAAAATTCCCTCAACAAATATCAGTCTCATATATATGCAACACCATGATCTGCAATTTTAGAAGTTGTTCAAAACTTTTAATAACTTGCGGTCAATTTCATATGAGTAAAAAATTAACAAAAGGGAGCAAGATTATTCATGGATTGGAGTCATGAACACAAAAATGAAAATAATCCATAAATGTTAATTATAATATAACAAAAATATAAATTAATTAGTCCAAAAATAATGATCATTTCAACACTTACTGTGAAAATTCTTGATTCAAGATTTATGTTTTTATAATTAATAAATGTTTGACTCTCCGAAAAAAGTAAATACAAATAGGTTGCGTTTATTTATAGAGACGAAACATTGAGATAAGGACACAAAAATATAAAATCGTATTTGGCATATGAAATATGAATAAAGATATTGTATCTAAAAACACTGAATAAATGTATTTTATATCTATTCTGACAAAAAAGACACAGACACTAATAAGAGGACAACTTATTTTTTATTTTTTCATTATTCTTGTTAATTTTTATAATTATATTTTTTATTATTATATTTTTCTCAATTTTTTTGAATAAAAAATAATTTTTCATAATTTATTCTACTTTATCACCAAATAGAATATAAAAGAACACTAAATTTTATATCTCTATTTTTTATATCTTATTTTTAATTTTTTATCTTGTCATATCCTCAAGAACAAAGCCGCCTATACTGAACTTCTAAACTCACAAGCAACCAAATAAAAACTTCAAATCTAAAACTTAGAACTAACAACTTACAACAAACTACTAAAAAATTCTCGAAACTATACTCATCAATTCAAATAAGCAAACTAAAAATGTTAAAATACTACATCTACTGATTTCATCTTTAATGCTTCATTACCAAATTCTCAAACACAATAGCATTCCAAATTAGTACTTTATCATTTTAAACATTATTTCTTAATTAGAGAATTCAAACTCTAATTCTGGCATACTTACTAAAACCAAATTTATAGCATTGATCCATTAATATATGATAGGCACTGCTTTTAAATTTACCAGTTTGTCATTTTAAAATATAAATTATGAAATCATCCGTCTTACATATTAATACTGGCGTTTCATGTATATGAACCGCCAGAAATTAAGGTATTTTGCGATTAAAACACTAAATCATGCATTGTTACAACAATCGCAAAATTTGTATTGCAGCAATTTTTAAAACCGCCTCTAAAATGACTTGCATAATTTATGTAATTTGTTGTAGTGCCAAAAAAAAAAAATTCCACATTTTGCTTGACCTAAGTTTAAAGCTCTCTTCTAAACTTCTAAACTTACAACGAAATGAAAATGTCAAGCTAATCAAACTGAAAATTTTAAAATATTACCACCACTCATTTCACCTTTAATGATTACCAAGTTCTCATACATAATAACATTCCAAATTTTAAAGTTGGAACATTTTACTTGACTTAATTATTTTCATACTCTTCTAATAACCTGCCTTGTGTTCTATGGTTTTCTTTTTTTTTTTTGACAGCTCAGCCAAATAATACCAATTAAAATTAAATGATATATATGTTAATTAGTACTATAGATAGAATGTTTATTACATTATATATTATTGTTCAATTTCAGTATCATATAATAGTTAAGAAGTAATCATGATCAACACAGGTATAGCCTTAGATTAAAACAAAGCTTTCATTTTTAACAATAACATATTATGCAATCCACATTAGCATATAGATGTTCAAAATCTAATAATAATAAGTCCATAACATCATCATATATATTTCATTTCAAACCAAGAAGTAATAACTACGACTATTCTATGGTTTATCAAGGTCTACATGTACATTAATATTTACTATACCAAATAAACTTTCAAAATTAAATGATAAACATTGAAAGATATATAGTAGCACATACTTACTTGTATACATTCATGCATGTAAACAGCTCCTTCTACTAAAGCAACCTATTATGATGAAATCAGCATATTATCACAAATACAACAAGCTAAGACAAAGTAACTTAAAGACATATGTATGATGTAGGGTGTGATATATAGGGTGAGTCTGTACTTTGTACCTTTAATTAACTTCTGAATGAGTTTCTTATATATGCACCATAGTCCATAGTGGAAATTCTTAACATGTATAACTTGAAAGAAAACTCTCATATCACTCAAGTGGTAATTTAATTGGGATATAATCACATACTTAATTAATATGTACTAGGAACAACGAATGTGAAATCAATTGATCAGATTAAGGTACATGCATTTCTGCACTATTCATCAACTAATTGGATTCAATAATTAATAACAAGTTGGAATATAATTATTATGTATCAATGGATTAATTAGGTTTTCGTTTCATCTTAAAAGAAACAAAATTAGCATTAAAAAACTTAAGGGTCTACTTAATAGGCCTGAAAAAAGGTTAATTAGGGATGAGAGACTGAAAATTATTGTTAAATTAATTCCATGTACCATGAATGTATCAAAACCCAACTCAAATTCAAGTAGTCTTATTATTGAATATAGTGATATAAAGTTGTAGCTAGGTTGTATTCGTTGAATTGATCTCTTGTATAACTCAAATACATTAATAATAAAGTACATGTTGGTCTATTCAATCACTTTCAACTTTCAAGTGGCAACTATATTGATTAATAATTCAAGCTAATCAACATGCTATATATTATTATTGAAAGGATTTAAATAAACAAAAGTACTTAACATGGTAGTTTCTGCGGCGTAAAATCCAAGGTCATGGATTGCGAACATCTGAAAATTTTATATATGCAACTTGCGTTGGTTCATTGTAATTTTGTATGCATATTATCATTTCTAATGTTTAAAATAGGTGCAATGTGCATGTATCAACCTGTGTCTGAACCCTGAATTATTTCACTGTGGGCCTAACTTGACCTATTACAAATTTTGGTTGTCCTAGGTTTTCTTTCTTAGCTTTACAACTTTGATGTGATTTTAATTTTAATTTATTGGTACGATCCTTTTTTTTTAAGCATATAGTTGAGCGGAAATCTTCTTGGATTTAAAATTGATTATTCTTTAAGAAGCATGTATTTGTCCACTTTTTAATAAATGTGAACAATTAGAAATTGTGGTCAACATTATCTTAGAAGATTCAGATTCCTCAGCCAAAAAGGGAAAAAGTTAGCTTTTTCCTAATATTATTTAAGCTTTTGTAAAATTTATAACTAATTAATAAATATTTTTGAAAATATTTTCTTAACATTTTATTAAAGAATCGTCACTAGTAATCAATACTTTCTCAATTCACTTATAATTGCCTTTTATTTAAATAAAAAATAATTATATTCTCATGTAATTATTTCTCCAAAAATTTTAAATTAATAAAAAATATACATAAATAATTATATCTCTAACACACACAACATATTGTTTCACGCAAGAGCGCTAGCCTTTTTTTGAATTTGCTGAATTTTTGCATAAATTATCTTTCTTTTGTTTATCGTATGGTGAAATTCTTCTTTTTAGAGTCATCAAGGATAGAAGGATCAAACTGTAAACTTTTAGATCATAAAAACTCTGATACCATGTCATGTATTATTTCTCTAAAAAAGTTAAGTTAATAGAAGGAGACACATGAATTATTATATCTCTAACATACATTAGAAATATATTAAAAGAAAATTTAACTAATTCGGGTTCGCCGAATTGACAACTCACTTGTCCGTTTAAGCAAGTGTTAGGGGGTTCAAACCCTACCTTATACATGCAACAATTCATTAGCCAATCAACAAACTCAGAGATACTGTAGACAAAAAAATATATATATCTTAACAATATATTTTTTTAACCTCAAATATTGTACAAGAATATTTTTAAACAGGCAACTATGTAACCAATCAAAATTAAACCTGCTAAATTACAATCACTTGTTTCGTTAAGCAAAATTTGGACCACCAAATTTAAAATAGTCAAGAGAAAAAAAAAAGAAAAGAAGAAAAAGCCAAACGCGAAATAGCAGATAATAAAATATAAAGTTCAATTCATGTATCAACACTCCCCTTTCTTTGGTATTCATGCATCTAGTAAAAATTAGTAACTAATAATATATGCAAATAGCATGTTGCGCAAAAATAATGTTATTAAGGCCTAGTCCAAAGTGGCACCTAGTGGTGCGTTACTTAATTACAAAAGTACAAGTTAATTATTATACTTTACTCTATTTTAAAATGTTTAAATGTTCGTGTGCATTCCCTCAATTATTATATTGGCTTGATTCATGGATACTTTGATGGATAATGGACACTTTATTAAATTTGAGAGCAGACAGGGAAGCAAAGAAATAAAATAATGAAATGTGGGTACTAATCAACAATTATTTCGCCAAAATTAGAATTAATAATTACAAGTCTTGACCAAATAAATTCACTACTAGATCCTCTTCTGGATTATTGAAAATAATTAATTATGTAAAAACTTAAATTGGTGACACTGACACATTACAGTGCACCTTGTTCAGGTGTTTTTTGCCCTTTTTGACATGTTCATTGAATCCAACTATCAAAAGGGTTGTCAATTAACAGCTTGCAACCTGATGCTAAATTTGCTAACTAAAAATAATTCCGACCTGCCAAAATATATTATTAGTAAAAAGAGGACAAATAGTCGCCACATAAAACTGTTTTATTGATCGACCAGAGAGAAGAACCCTTAATTGTTGGGGATTTTATTGTTATAATTAGTATCCTTATTGCATTTAATAGTGTATTATTTCTTTTACACTACTACGGGATAGTAACGACAGTTTTTTTTATTTTTTTTCTAATACATCGGGGTTTAAACGCCCAAAAACAAAAAGAAATTATATTAATATCTACTCTCCGTCTTTGTTGATCTTGATCCAATTGGAGGGAGGATGTTAAGGATAGCGAACGGGTCGAAAATTTGTTGGTTTAACTTGCATAATTCGTCCAAAAAAGTGGTCCAGTTATAAATTTAAGACCGTCATAATAAAATAATCTAATTAATTTACCAAAAAAAAAAATAATCTACTTAATTTATCTAAAAAGATGAATTGAATTAGAAATTTAAAACTGTTATAATAAATGTTTGTTTAACTGGCATTGTTTGGTTCATGGATTTTGGCAGGTTTTAATAAAATAAGACAGATTTATCCATTGGATTTGCCATTCTATGATTTTATTAAAAGAAACTTAGTTAATGATTAGATTTATTAGATATTTAGAATTATAAAAATTTTAATATTTATAAATTTAAAAATTATAATTTTTTATTTTTAAAAATTATAAATTTATTAAAATATTTATAAATTTATATTTTTTAATATTTAATTATTTAAAAATAAAAAATAAAAATTAACGGACTTAGCCCACTAATTTATCAATCCGTCATTAAATGAAATAGAATAAAAATTTAGAATTATTTCACTAGATCGAAAAAAATCAACTATTTGGAATGCTGCTTGCACAGATTGTATGTAGGTAAGAATCACCTTGCTAACTGCATCTGGCGGCCTTTATACTTATTGTGTTATTATTACTATTTTTTTTTCCTTTGTTGATACCACTATTATTTGTTACGTTACTCGTAATATATACATATGTTGATGACCTAGTCGAATAATTGTTATTTAGTTTAATGGTTAAATTCGTCTCTAAATAATTATTTAATTTTTAAAAAATTAAATTAATTATTTAATTTCTAAAAAATAAAATATAAATTAAATTAGTCTTTTCATTAGTTAGATGATAATGTGTTATGTTAAATAACACATAACATAATAATATAGTAGATTAATATTATATGTCAAGTCAATAATATGTGGCATGTCACATGTTATTTGATATATCATAAATTTATTTAAAATTAAATTAGTCTCTAGAAACATACACGTAAATAATTTTTATTCTTAAAATTTTAAAAAATAATTAAATTAATCTTTTTAAATTTTAATTTTAAAATTTAAATCTTTTGGTTTTAAATTAAAAATTTTTGTTATTGTTTAATTTATGTGGTAAAACTCAATTATTAAAAAATTGATTTGTGAGATCACTTTTTAAATCTTAATATCTTAATGTAGTTTTTTTTAATATTATTACTACTTAATTAGTTATGGCTATTTCTCGGTCTCGATCTTTTCAATTGTTATATATATTTTTTAAAAAAAGTTAATTTGTTAAAAATAATTTTAAACTAAAACAAATATAAAATCATGAAAATGGATAACTAATGATAGATTGGACTAAATTTTGGTTGAGTTTCAAAAGATTAAAATTTTTATTATATAATTAATAATAATTTGATAAAATTATTTATACAAAAAAATTTCACTACAAAATAATTAAAATTTAAAAATATAAAATCTAAACTTACAAATGAAAAATAACTTTGTAATAATTTGATTATTTTTATTATTTTATCTAAAATTTTTTGTTTATTTAAGTTTAAAAAATAAGATTAAAATTAATATGATTAAGAAATATTAAAAATTTAATATTATAAAAAATAAAAAAAATTATATAAGAATTATTTTGATCAATTTTTAAAACTTTAGGAATAAAAATGATTAACATGTGTACTTTTAAGAATTAATTTGACTTTAAATAAATTTATATGTCAAATCAATTATTTTGTGGTATATAGTATTAATCTACCACATCATTATGTCACATGGTATTTAACGTGATATATCATTGTCTAACTAACAAAATGACCAATTTAATTTATATTTTATTTTTAAAGAATTAACATGACGAATTTAAATTTTTTATGACCAATTTAATTTGAAAAATAAGTGATTTTTTATAAGAAAATTTGACTATTAATTTTTATTATATTTTTGTGCATCATTGTGAAGGTGAATAAGAAAAAACAAGTAGAAAAATAACATTATCTTGGAAACAATCATTAAATTTTTTAGTAAGACTAAAGCAGATCTCCAAAATCCAAGTGAGATAATAAAGGGGTACATATGGGTTTAACGGTGAAGAGATTGCAAAACACTTAAAAAAATCTGTAATATTTTATTTTTTTTATTTTTTTATGTGTGTTTATGTAGTCCTTATATTTAAGCTCACAATAGACTAAATCTTTAGACCCTATTGATTTGTTAATCACATCTCAATAAAAATGAACTTATATATTTATGTATATCAATATATAATGGAACTAGCTGGGCAAATTATTATTTTTTTTAGTTTTTAAAATAAAATTCCAAATTAATCAGCATTGACTATGCTAGGTAATGATAATAAATATGATAGTGTTAAATTAAGTCTATGAACACTACTGCAGGTATCTCAATACAAAATTGCAAGATTTCAGCTTTTGGGAACTCTTTTTTTTTTTTTTGTGGTCATGGGTTTTTGGGAACTTGAGTTAAGAGTTATGTCCATATAGGATTTTTTTTTGTTTTTTACTGTGTACACATTGCTTTTATTTGGTTTAGGTTGGGCTTACTAAGTCCAAGCTTTGATCTAAGGTTAAGATTATATTTAGCATTTGGACATTTGGACAAAAATTTTACACCGAACAACAGGTTTTTTTTTTCATATCATTAGATTTTTTTTTTCATTACCAAAAAAAAAATTGTTTTTGTAATATTTTATTTTATTTTTTGTTTTTATCGTTTGAAATAATTCTTAAATGAGTTTATTTTTTTCTTTTACAATTTTATGTTTAATAAAATGATTTTATTAAATATTTATTTATTTAAATAAAAAACTTTTTATATTTGATATGTTAAGTTAAATTGGTGTGAAAATTAATTTTAAAAAAGTATGTAAAATATATTTTTAAATAAATAAAAAAATTAAAATTAAAATACAATTAAACCTAAATATTAAATTTTAAACCTAGATATTAAGTTTTAAATATTGGCTATTTTCTTTTCAAAGTTGAATCTTGTGTTGTATTTACACAAAATTATAAAATTTTGGTTAATATTATAGGAAAAATTTTAAGTGCACCGAAAATGCTTTTTATTTTTAATATGGAGGAGAGGTTGGTGTGTTAGCGTTATGGAGAGTACAGGGCTTTACCTGCATGTAGTGTCAGGGGAGCACAACTCGGACGGAGGGAGTTGGAGACAAGAACACTTCCGTCGTTTTTCTTTTATAAAAATAAAAATATTTTTTTATACCAACTTAGAGGTCCATTCTCTTTTTATATAAAAAAAATCTAATCGGAGGGTCCGTTTTCCTTTATAAAAAAAAATCGAACGATCCGATTAGTTAACTGTGAATTTCAAATTTTCTCTCCCTCACAACTCGGATCATTCGATTTGGTAAACCAATTTTTTTTAACAAAATTCGGATAGTCCAATTTCTTGCACCATGTTTCAGCCAAAAGCTGTTCCACATCCATGTATAACACCCCTATCATCCATATCAATGCATAACACACACGCATGATATATCTAAATTAATCAGTATACTAAAAAACCAGCGTTTCAGTTATTTTAACCGTTATTTATAATTTATATATTATCTTATTATAATTTGATTATTTCGATTCAACTATAATTGAATAAATTGAATTTCTAAACATGTGAATTATAAGTTAAAACGGTTGAATAATCAATTCGATTATTAAAATCTAGTTAAAAATGACCCAACGGTTAACCGGTGAACCGGCTAAACCAGTAATGGTTCCGCCGGTTTGGCCGGTTTTGTTTTTGACAAAATTTAAGGAAGCCTAGCCATAACCCTAACAGTAGCATCATTCATCATCCAGGCAACTTCCTCCAAGTTTGATCCCTCGGCCAGCTCCGGAAGTCACTGTTACCGGCGTTGTCCCAGTTGCTCACCTCGCCTGCGTCGCTGGCCTCGTCCGTGTCGGTGTGGCCGTTCAGAAGGCGCATAGAGGAAGTTTCTCCTTTCTTCTCTTTCTCTGTAATAGAAGGAAGTTCCGCCGTCGCCGACATCGTTGCTCCATTCGACCTCTCCTCCTGCATCGCTACTCCGTTCAACTCCTGGTAAGACATTTTGACGCTCTCAATTTCTGCATTGAATTTGCTTCATGATTCATGGATTTGATTAGTAATTTTCACTTCTTGTTGATGGTTGCTGGTTGCTGTCTTCCCTGTTGGGTTTATTAAATTTTTTGCTATTTCCTAGTTCTTCATCCTGCTGGTTGCTGTGGTGTTCATTTCTTGGTGTTTTGTTGATACATGTTTAATGATTAGTTAATTAGTTAAGTTCCTAATAACTAAATTGCTGTTGTGTTAGTTATTAAATTTTTTTGGCTATATTGTTATTGCTTATTGCTGCCTAGTTATTCTTGCTAAGGGTTGTTTTGATCATTAGGGAGTAAGTGGGTATGAGTAATTAGGGCAATTACACCCCTAAAAATGATTTTGGTGAATTATTCGAAATTTGGACCAATTTGTGCTTCCCTTCCCTGAATTTTGAAGATAGATATACACTAAGCTTTTTTTACTGCACCAACTTAAACCTCTTCACAAACTTGAAATTATTCTGTTTACATGTTCACCAAAATAAAATTTTCGTTTTTTTAATTTATTTAATCTTATTTTGTTCAGGTCATCTTCTATGCTAACTTTTTAGTTGTGACTATCCGTTTTCCTTTTCTTTGTTGGGTACCCATGGAATTAACTGTCTTTGGAGAAGTAGGTGAATGAGAAACTTGTTTCTCTTTGTTTCTCTTCATGGTTTAATGCCTCTTGACCTTTTGCTTTTAGTTGAATTGTTTTTAAATATGGCCACCCATTATTATAATAATTTTTTGATGTCTTCATAGATTAGTCACTTGTAATTATATTGTTTTGTTTGATTCAAACTTAATCTAATATTTGTAAAGCATGCAAACCCCTTTGGCACATAGCTGAATCTTTGTCTAGAATTGTCATCTTGTAAGATCTAATCTTGTAAAATGACTCATGACTTTGAATGTTTTTTTGCCCTCATATGTATAAGATATAATCTTTTAAAACGACTCATGACTTTTGATTTTTTTTTTTTTGGTGCTGAGCATTTCTTTGGTAAGCATTGGAACTTTAGCATTACCCACTTTGTTTTCCTCTTGCAATTGTTGTGAGAAATAGCGATTCTTAATTTTTTTTTTTAAAAAAAAGATAAACAACAAAACCTTGCCTTGCATCAAAATTGTAGTCAAGTTGCTATTTTTGTATTTTTAATTTGTGCACTGAGAATTAAGAGTCTACTGAAGATTTGTAATCAAAATTTCTTTGACATAAAAGATAAATTGTTTTATACATGTTGCTATTTTCGAAACAAAGCATTGGTAGATGAATTAGTTATGTTCTACAAACCAACTTCATTGAACCTCATTTGTAGTATTCATTTTTATTTTGTTACTTGCAACTTCTGATGTTAGTCATGGATAATATGACTTTGAAACTCCGTACTATGTTCCTTTATCAATGACATTGGAACTGTGGCTTGTACTCTTGATCCCTGTTAGTCACAACAAAATGAATTAAAAGCGTGTTATCTGTCTATAAGAGCATAGAAGATAAAAATGCATTCCTAAAGAAATGAATTTTGTAGGTTCTCCAGAAAGAAAATATTCTTGGGACTTATGTTTCTTTCGTAGCCTTAATGATAGGGAATCCTCTAACCTTCTGATTCTCTTCCCTCATGGTTTTTCTTTATATCCTATCCCTGATAAAAGGATTTGATCTATTGACTCATGGTATTTTAGTTGTAAATCCTTCTTTAAATTTCTTACTCCTTCCTCTAACACAAGTTCTTTCCGTCTAGACAAACCCATTTGGAAGTCCAAAGCTCCCGCTAAAGTCAAATATTTTATGTGGACAGCTGTGCTTAACAGAATTAATGGCAATGACTTCTTGCAGGTTTGAAGACTAAATAAGGCTATCTCCCTTGATGTGTGTATTATGCATGGGACATCTTTAGAGTCAAATTCACATCTGTTTTTGCATTGCTCGATGGCTAATTTCTTATGAAACAATTTGTTTAGCATCTTTGATGAATGTTGGGTGTGCCCTGCAAATCTAGATATAATTTTATTGACTAGGTTTATTGGGTTTGGTACTTGAAAAGAGGCAAAATTATGTGGAATAGTGCAATTTTCCCCAGTAACTCACACGCCTTTAATGACAGATTCTTTGATAAACATTTCTTATAGGATAGGATTAGACACTTAGCATCTATTTGGTGTAATCTCATGATCTTTTTAGTGGAGTTTCTCTCTCAGACATGTTGAGAGATTGGAGTGCTTTACTTTTTTGATAGGCCTTTGTTTTGTGTTTTGCTTTTGTATAAGGAAACTGTATTCCCCTCCCCCTTTTTGAATCTTTTTCTCTCTTATTGGAATTCTTATTTTATCAATAATAATAACAATTTTATTCTTTCGCCATTGTCTTTTCATGCTTCTGCATGCTACCTTTGATTATTTTCGTTCCAAACTTGTAAGATATTGTAGCTCAGTTTTTGTTTTGCTTTATTTCACCATCTATCACAACCATTATTGAATAAAGTTTCTAACTTGACATTGTCTTGCAGATTGGCTTTCATAAGGGTTCTTCCTTACCAAATAAAGTCAGTGGAACCGGCAACTTCCTGAATATTTTCAAAATCAGTTGCTTCTCATTGTGGCACAACAGCAGAATAGTTGTGGCTGAATTCTCAGTATGGCAGATTCTGATGAAGTGGCAAAATCTGCTGAAAACCAGCAAACAGAGCAAGGTATGCGAGGTTATTTTGTATATTACTTTTTATTCTCTGTCTTTTCATTATCTGCTTCCGTGCTTGTTATAATCCTCAATTATTATTCTTTGCTACTTTTGTGAATTTTCAGTGTGCAGCTTCTTCAGGAAACCAATTAATAAGAAGAATATAAGGAAACGTGCTATTGATAGTGAAGATGAGGGTGATGATTCAAAAAATGAAAACTCTTTGTTGCATGCTCAGAAGAAGGCTCCGAAGCCTGACAATAAGTTGTACTTTTCAACTGGCCCCTCGAAAAGCTGTGTGTCTACTGACCCAAGTGAAGAATCTGAAAAAACCGGTTTTCATTTCGAGTCTTCGAAAGAGATTCAAGTTCAACATGATAGCAAAGCAACAGCAACTCTAGAGACAGAGACCGACTTTTCCAGAGATGCTCGTGCGATCCGTGAACGAGCTCTTAAGCAAGCAGAAGAGAGTTTGAAGGGGAAAGGCACAAGTTCTGAGGATGGCAAACTATATAAGGGAATGAACAGTTACAAAGATTACAAGGCCGGCTTCCGGAGAGAGCAAACAATTGCTAGCGAAAAGGCTGGTGGTTCACATGGTCCTCTCAGGGCTTCGGCTCATATAAGAGTTTCAGCGAGATTCGATTATCAGCCTGATATATGTAAGGATTACAAGGAGACTGGTTACTGTGGGTATGGTGATTCCTGTAAGTTTATGCATGATCGAGGGGATTACAAGTCTGGATGGCAGTTGGAGAAGGAATGGGATGAAGCTGAGAAGGCAAGGAGGATGAGATTGGCTGCAGGTGAAGATGCGGACGAGGAAAGTGCTGATTTAGCTGATAGTGACGATGAAGATGCATTGCCATTTGCATGTTTTATTTGTAGGAAGCCTTTTGCGGATCCTGTTGTAACCAAGTGCAGGCACTACTTCTGTGAGCATTGCGCCTTAAAGGTATTGCAATTGTTGGAACAACAATGTTACTGTACACAAAAAATAGCTACCAAATTCGTCACTGATATAAAATACACATTGAAAATGAGTGAACAATATATGTAACTGTACATATATTTTTTGTGATATAAAATACACAGTGGCTGATTTGGCGGTTAATTTTTTGTGTGCAGTTATTATGCATTCTATTCCCATCTTCTATACATGTAAAGTTAACATAGAAGAAGTGGGTGGTTATGGATCGCAATTGAGTGTTTCAATATGTGATTCAGCATTTAAAATTAACATTTTTTATTTACTTATTCTAGTCTGATCTCACCAGGTTATACAATTCAACTCCGATAAAATTGTAAAAGTTATTTGATATGTATTAATTCTAACCCTTTTCCTAATGTTTTATTCTGCAGCATCATGCAAAGAACAAGAAGTGTTTTGTGTGCAACCAACCAACTCTCGGCATTTTCAATGTTGCCCATGAGATACGAAAGAAGATGGCTGAGGATAAAGATAAATGATTCCCTCTTTACACAAGGCATGATTAAGAGCAACACTGTGTAATGATTTGAAAACAGCATAGGGATTAGGCATGTTGTATTTCGTTGTCTGAATAAATCGTTAGAATGTAGAGGAGTCACGTGTTTTTGCTTCAAGAGACATTGATTCTACATGATGGAGTTCTTGCAATGTATCTGTACTAAATTTTGAATAGATCAACGTGTAGGGGGTTGTCTTGTGAGTTAGAATTTTGAGGGGAGTTGTAGTGTAAATGTTCAAAACTGAATTCTACAAAATTTTTATAATATACTTTTAAATTTAATTAACTTGTGTTTTAAAGTATAATAATACAAGATTTTTAAATTTTATATATTTCATATATTAAAAACATCAAAGAAATTATTTTATAATTTTTTTTAAATTATATAGTTAGAGCACGTTACTTGTTAGTAATATTTTTTTAGAGTAAACGGTTAATTTTTTTTTTGTTTTTAAATTAATTTTTTAACCAATTTTTTTAATTAAATTCGTTTTTAATGTCATATCAACAAACTCCGATGCCAGACGGAAGTGATTACATGTCCAACTTAAAATCAGCAAACATCATTCTATTTAGAGAAGGAACAATTTAGAAAATGAGCAATTTTTAAAACCGAGGTTGATAATTTACTCTATTTTCTAATTGAAGCTTGGATGCCACGTTTAGGGTATTAAGATTTTATAAGATATTAACATTAATCATTTTGGATGTGGTACGAAACGTAACCACTCTGAAACAATTTAAGGACTAATTTTAGTACATATAAACTCAAGTTTAATATGCTAATTTACAATTATGATGAAACTATTGGCACTCTAAACTTACAATTAGAAATCTACCTGACCTAATCATATCCAATTATAAGTCTTGTGGTTTTGTAGAAATAAAAATTTAAGAAAAGAGAAGGTAAGTGAACTTAACAGGGAATAATATAAATGACAAAATACTCCAGAAGTATATTTGGTTTGATAAATTGAACTAAACGTCTAATCAATAT
>NC_029773.3:13037902-13087690 GCF_000817695.3 Arachis duranensis | reverse complement strand
CTTTAGTATATATCAATATTTATTCAATAATAATTTATAATTATATTTATTGAGATTTATACATATAAAGCACCTAATTTTTATTTATATCTATGAAAGATGGATATTTTTGTTGAATTGTTATATCTGTGGAGTAAAGTATCATTTTTGTCTCCAACATTTGGGGTAAATCCTATTTGTGTCCCTAACGTTTAAATCGTCCTATTTGTATCCCTGACATTTGTAAAAGTGATTGAATGTTATCCTACTGTCAATTACACATCATGAACGCTTTAGTTTGAGTTTTAAAAATCTCTTCTTAAAGTTAGAATATAAATGTCTGGGATAAAATCGATGATCTACTTCGAAAAATAGTTCATTAAAAGTTGAAACTAATTCCTACAACATTTACATAATTCACTTTTCTAGGGACATAATTGAATCTAAACATAAATAGTGGGTATAATATTAAAATCGAACGCATCCAAGTGAGATTTAATTGAAAATGAATACATCCAAGTGAGAATAATTGAAAAATATAATCTGATTTGTTAGTATAATTGATAGTAGGATAACATTGAATCACTTTTATAAACGTAAAGGATACAAATAGGACGATTTAAACGTTAGGGACAAAAACGATACTTTACTCTATATCTGTGCATCGAACATATTTTGTATATGATATTTATCGATATTGGTTTAACATATGTGTTTGTCGTGTTCAATCGTATTTTAATAAAAAATAAATTTTTTTAACATATATTTTTAAAATAAATTTAAAAATAATATATATTATTATTTATTAAAAAAATATTTTAATTTAATTTATATTTTAATATCAATAAAATATAAAATATAAGCGTGTTGCAGTTTTGATGATTGGAAAATGAGTTCGGTAAAAGTCAACTGCCAATGTTGTGGAGATATTTCTCGGACTTACTAGAAAATTTTAGAGAGGGAAAGAAACTTCGCCATGAAAACAGGAAAAATATTTAATGATGAAATAGTTTATACATTAATCTAATCTAAATATCTAGCTAATATGATATGAATTTTGATATTCCATTTCTTTTCTAAAGTATTATTTTTATTTTTAATATTTTTATTAATTTTAATTTAGTATCTAATATTTTAAACGTTCTATTTTAGTTTTAAAATTTTTTAAATATCTTATTTTAATTTTAAAAAAATTTTAAACAAATTTAATATTGTTTCATTATTAAATTTGATATAAATAATTCACATATTGAAAAATCAATAACATTCGATTTCAATATGTGTAAATAAAATTGATACACTAATTATTACTAATATAATTTTTTTTTTATATTTTGAAGCGTTAATGATTCATTGTTAGAATTTGGAATTTTGAAAAAAAAATTGAGAAAAAATGTTACAAAAATATTTTAATTATATTTTTCTAACATATAGAAGAAGATATGACTTAACTAGTAATGTTATTAATGTCTACTTTATTTTATGTTAACTATTAATGTCAAATTTAATGGTAGAACACTAGAACTACATTAAGTTTATTTGAAAATTTTTAGAATAGAAATAAAACGTTTAAAACATTAAAAATCAAATTAAGATTTGACCTAAACATTGATGACTAAAATAATATTTTATCATTTTTTTCTCTATGTTTTAACTTTTTTTTTCCTTATAATATTTTTCACTCACATTTTTCTATGCATTATTCGTCATTAAAATATCAATTATACATTTAATAATCAATAAATATATTTAGTTAGAATAACGGATAAAAAGTGAGTTGAATATAATTTCAAAAAATTGATGAAGATAATAAGTTTTTCATATGTTCTTAAAAAATTGACGAAGATAAGTTTAACAATATTAGAATTATTTATTTTTAATCTTTGTTCTAATTTCTAAACTAAAATACACGTCTATAAAATAAATACTTCTAAAGTACAAGTTATGTATGCTATAGGAGTAAAAATCTTAATCAACTAAGAACTTGTTACCTATTTTTTATGTCTTTCTTTTAAAAAAGGAATGAAAATTGATCATTGTTTTATTTTTTCTGTTAGCTTTGTTTTATGGAACCAGACGAAACATAATTAATTCAAAATTTTGTTGATAAAATCTTTATCCAAATTTTTAAATTTTTTTTAAATCTTTCCTACCTATCCAAATGGAATAAGGAGATATTTGGTTAGGTTAAAAAATAAAAAAGACAATTGATATATAGAATTGGAAAATTAAAAAATCTCCCAATTATAAAAAAACCTGTTTATTGAAGAATTAGAATTAAAGATGTTAATACTAATGCCGGTTTTGTCACATGGAACTCGTACCGCACATGTATGAAAATATTAGAATCAGTATGGATAAAATGGCAGATGATACAGAAATTAAGAATTTTTTATTTTACATTGGAGCTTTGAAAGCACTAGAAACTTATGGCTATCTGGCCTTATTTTACAAAGAAAATTGGGAAACGGTTAAGGGGAGTATTTGTAGCATGGTGAGAGAAAGCTGGACCCAAAATGAAAGCATATAAGAACACAACACCTCCTTTATAACCCTTATCCCCAAAATGCAAAGTCCTAAATTTGTTACCAAATTCTGTCCCATAGTTCTTTACAATGTGAGCTACAAATATGTGACCAAGATCATTGTTAAAAGGCTCAAATCAACTTTAATCAACAGAGTCGCACCCTACCAGGCCAATTTTCCACAAGGGAGGAAAATTCAAGATGACATCCTTATTGCCAAGGAATTGAACTATATTATGAAAAGACTAAAAAGAAAGAAGGACTAGATGACGGTTAAAATTGATTTTGAAAAAATATATGATCAGTTTAGATGAAAATTTTTAAGAGATTATTTTAAAGATTTTAGCCTTTTTCGATAACTTACCAATTTAAATATGGCTTACGATTCAACTACAACTTACAATGTGTTATGAAATGAGGTAAGACAGAAGAATTCAAATTTAGTCGAGAATCAGATAAGGTGATCCAATATCTCCCTACTTATCTGTGATGAGAATATAATGGACAAATTCTCTCAAGCTATAGAGGATTGTATGGAAGATGGAATATGAAAACTAATAACAGTTGGAAGAGGTGGGCCAGCTATCTCTCATTTGCTATTTGCATATCATCTTTTGATTTATGTTAAAGCCGAGTTGGAACAAATTGACATTATAAAAGACATACCGAATAATTTTTTTAAGATTTTAAGGCTAAAAATTAGTAAAAGCAAAACTTCGATAGTTTTTTTCAACAATATTAAAATACAAACCAGTGAAGAAATTAAAAGGATATGCAAATTTCAGAAAAATAGCTGCTTGGACATATATTTAGGGGTAATTATAACCAACTAAAGGAGAGGCAAATACGATTTTAAATATATCCTTAAAAGAGTGTACAAGAAGAATTTATTTATGGTGGTGAAAGAATAATGTGGTCTTTTAAAGACACCTTAAAATAATTCTAATAGTGTGGTTATAGTTTAATCGGTACAATATACAGTTTGAATTTATATTGTCACCAAAAATTTCTAATAATTGCAAAGGAACCTCAATCATTAATGAAAGCTAATAAGCTATAATGATTTGGATGCAATTAGGGAAGGACAAAAATGTACACTTTTTTCGCAACATGGACTATTTTTTTATTCACTAGAGATGATGCTGTAAAGGGCCAATTTAAACATGGAAGGCTTGTTTTGAGTTAGTATGCATTGGGTCAATAATATACGGATGTTAAAAAAAATCAAACTAGTCAGTATAGATGGTTCAATATCATGAAAATATATATAAAAAACAAAAAACAAAAAATGAGTGACTTGAAGGAGATGTACAACGGCCAACAAGAGAGATTCAATGGAGTTTTCAAAGTGAAGCTCAGCGATACCATGCAATAATATAGGCTCATTAATTTTAATATGATATTGAAGTGTGTGTAACTCAACGTTACGAAGGTTTGAGGAGTTAATACAGTAATGTGACGGCGTTAGTTTTTAAAGTTAGGGGAAAGAAAATAAAAAATTGGACTGTTCGATTTTTTTACGGTAAAAAGGAATACACAAATCGGACAGTTTGATTTGTACGTGAAAAAAAATTTTGAACATGGTAATCAGACTGTCTGATTACCTACAGCTGAAATATTTAATTCGTATGTTACTAAAATTGGATGGTCCGATTTGATGCATGCTAAATATTTGAATTCGAATGTGACCAAAATCGGACGGTCTGATTTTATTTCCTTATAAAATTTAACCCGTTGAGATGTGGTCAGACTGTCCGAGTTTTGGTTTTATATATACCTAAACATTAGCTGAAGTCTCCATTTCTTCTTCGTCTCTCAAATCTCTCTTCTGAAACCCCTTTAATTCTTTCTTCCTCTTCATTGTTTCGACAGCAACTTCTTCTTTTTCTTCATTGTTTGAACAGCAACTTTTTCAAGTTTGAGAGCGTTTGATGTGAATATATCATAACAGATGATAGAGTTTGTTAAAAGTTTATTATTATGGTCAGATTTTGTTACAAACAGTTGAAGGAGTGAAATTTGTATGTGAAAATCTGTTAGATATTGTTATTCCAATCACGTTGTCATTTGAAGAATTAAAATGTGTAATTTGTGAGAAAATGGATTTTCAAATATCTAGGAGAGTATCGTGCATTTTATACAAGTACCCTATATTTGTATTTGGTGGGTTCATTCAGTTTCAAACCAAATATGTAACCGATAAAGTGAGCATGCAAGATATGTTTTCAGTGTACATGGAAACTCGCTCACAGATATCGTTTATCGAGCTGTATATTGAGTTCGAATAGTCTGAAGCAGACTTGAATATTGAGCTGGAAAATTATAATAGTGATAGTAAGGAGGAGTTCGAAAGTAATTATGAATGCCTTGATTCGGGTGGAGACGAAGATCAGGCCGATGGCAATATGCAGGCAGATGTGGCGGAGGTGGCAAATGCACTAGTAAACCAGCATCCGTTTGTGAAGCCTATTTCCATGTGCTCGCTGAATTTGGAGGCCATGCATACACCGGAATTTCCTCAATATATGAATGCAGGTATGTAGTTTTGATACAATATATAATAGATTAATATGACAGATTGTTTAGGTAGCATGACCAACATGTGATCAGTAAAAATGGCAAATGATTATGTAAGGTTTTTTATTTAGTAATTAGCATTTAATTATTTGGTTGTTTTTTAATTTTTTATTAATTGTTTATGTATATTTTATAATTTGTTATATATTGTGGTTTATAAATTATTATTACTTATTTATATTTATATTTTGGAAAACGACAAATGTTGATAGATTTTATATTTATATTAATTTTATTACTTATTTATTTTATTGCTTATTTATATTATATGTGTAATTTATAATTATTAATCAAAATACATATTTTGTGGTGTGAATGTAGCAGAGCTGCTTGTTGTAGTGGATGGTGAATTCATCGTGGGGATGTAATTCAGTTCTAAGGAGGCAGTGATTAAGGCGATGAAAGATTATACAATCTGTCGAGGCGTAGATTATCGGGTGTACGAGTCGGAACTAACAACATTCTATGTTAAATGTACACAATATGGCGCTGGTTGTAACCGGCTAATCAAGGTTAGTAAAATGTGCAAAAAGTACTGCTGGGAGATAAGGAGGTATAATGGTAGTCACACGTGTACTAGAGCAACCATTTCTCAAGATCATTCGAAATTGGGTTCTAACACAATTGCAGAAGAAATTAAGCCCTTGGTAGAAGTTGACCCATCTATAAAGGTGAAATCAGTTATTGCAGAAGTACAGTCAAAGTTTAATTACACCGTAAGTTATCGCAAAACATGGTTAGTAAAGCAGGAGGAAGTGGAGTCAATTTTTGGCGGTTGGGAAGCTTCATATGAAGCTTTGCCCATCTGGTTTGAGGCCATGTGTCACAAAGAGCCATCAACGATAGTTCACTTTGAAATAATGCCTGCGTACCAGGGTGATGACTTGGTTCCTAACAATTGTGTCTTACATCGAGTCTTCTGGAGTTATTACCCTTGTATCAGAGCATTTAGACATTACAAGCCAATAGTGCAGGTAGACAAAACTCATTTGTGTGGAAAATATAAAGGTTGTTTGTTGGTTGCAGTTTCTCAGGACGGCAACAACAATATGGTGCTCATTGCATTTGCGATAGTGGAGGGAGAGACATCTGAGGCGTGGCACTTTTTTCTCAGTAACTTGCGACAGCATGTGGTGACACGTGACGGTGCGGGCCTTATCACCGATTGACATGAGTCCATCAACTCAGCTATTGCTCGGAGTAACGGAGCCTAGTCTCCTCCTAGAGCTTTCCACATGTTTTGTATTAGGCATATAGAGTCGAACTTCCTGAGAAAGTTCAAGGCTCCATACTTATAGAAGCTTATCGTCAACATAGGTAAATTTGAATACAACAAATTTGTTATTGTCTTAGATTCTGTTATAATGCATGATTTTACAAGGAAGCCTTTTGTGTATCATAGGATATTCGAGGAAAATTTACGAGTACGAGATACGTTATCAGCGATTGCGTGAATACAGTGAGGCGTACAGTAATTGGCTAGATCGGATCCCACGTGAACAGTATACTTTGGAATTTGATGGTGGTTACCGATGGGGTCATATGACAATCAATCTAGTAGAGTGCATCAATTCGATTCTGAAAGGAGCACGAAATGATCCAGTCGAAGTTACAGAGCAACGGCAGAAATTTTCAATGCACTGCTGTCCCAAACTTGTCCCTAAACAGAATGGCCCCAAATAATAACATTATGTGGCACTTTACGTACCTCTAAACCTGAATATCATTATCTAAGACTAAATGATCCTTCAGTCTCCGAAACCAGGTCAACTTTACGAAGCTTCCTCCATAATCTATCCTCCTGAGTGCAACACCAAAATGATGGAGGCATTCGACCTCTAACACTACAAGAAACAGAGTAATTATCGACGCCAAAAATCGATGGTCAAATTTTTCGTCGATAATTTTCGATAGCTTGTCGTCGATAAAATGAAAAAGAGATCATTAAAAATAAAATATTAAAATCGACGACGATGTCGTCTATAGTTTTGGTAACTTTCTAACCTTTTTTGTTCTATCGTCACATTACCGACAAAAGAGTGGATGAAAATTTTTTTTCTTTAAAATCGACGGACTTGTTGTCTATTTTAATAATTGAAATATCGACAACCTTTTCCGTCAATAAATTTAGACGATAGAGATATCTTTTTTAAGTTGGATAAACGATATAGATTTATTACATAAAATAGACGACTAGAGCGTTGATTTTTATTTTAACTAAAATCGACGCAAGAGCCGTCGATTTTTATAAACAAAACATCACTCCCGCATTTGGCTTCCCGCGTCCCTATTTCACTCATTTCCCTCAAATTTAACTCCAAACCTTTATAGAATCAGAGTTCAGACTTGGCTTCTTCTTCTCCTCCAACGCCTGAGAATAGAGACCAGAGACGGAATCACAGTCACGTAGAGGGGCAGAGAACAGAGCTTCTTCTTCTCCGACGCCTGAGAAAACCGTTGGCCTCCTCCTGAGAGCAGAGCTTCTTCTTCTTTTTCTTCTCCTCCGCCTGAGAGAGCAGAGCTTCTTCTTCTTCTTCTCCTCTGCCGAACCCGCTGCCACGCCATCCTTTTGTTCTTCTTCTTCCACAGACTCGTCGTTGCAATGTCTTTGCCGGTCGCCATCACTGTGAGCCCAATGCCAGATCATGTCGCCGTCACAGCTTCTTGTAAGTTCTTCTCTGTCTTTATCTGATTATTACATTTATTTTTGTAATTTTTGTATCTACTATTTTCATCATGAAATTCTGAATTTGCGTTTGTTAAACCTAATTAGCATAATCAATTCATCAATTACTTCAGCTTAACTAGTTTATCACAGTTTTACAATGTGATTAGATAAAACAAAATTTAAAAGAAAGAAAGAAAAACCACTTGCTTGCTTAGTATTAGGAAAAGGTAGAGTACTAACTTAAAATTCAGTTACAAATTTCAAGTAAGTAAGGAAAGTATTGTGTATTATTTAAGTAATCTTCATGAATATTGCTCATAATATTAATTGCTCTGTTTACTTCGATTTACTTATTGAATTTTCATCTTTTCTGTTAGTCATTGTGGTTTGGTAGGATTCCTATTTGGTTATTACTGTAATTTATCTCTCCAAATTATCGAACTACACCTATTTTGGTTAGGTGTAGTTCCTCCAAATCATTTTTATCCTCGTATATGATATTTATTAAAAAGTTGAACCACCTATATGTAGTTAAACTGAATCTGTGAATTAAGCAAACTGAAGAGGTAAGCAACACTTGTGAAATTGTGTGAACTAAAGAACTTGTTCTTGTTGCTAATTAAAGCATTATTATTGTAGGATTTTATGTACATATACTCAGTAATGAGAGGTTCAGTAGCTTAAGGTGCAGGGTTAGGAGAACTGTATGAAGAGGCAATAACAAGTGGATTCCTTCTTGTGATATCTCTGTTGGAAGGGAAAAGCATAATGCCAAAGATTATATGCAGTGGTGGTCTTATACATTGCTTATGATCCAGAGACTCATTGGACATCATGGCTTGTGCCCATGTTTGTGGTTGCAAATATTGCTGTTTTCATCCTTGCCATGCAAATATTGCAAATACTCTAGGGTAATTGTATCGCCAGGTTCCTTGGCAGGATCTCTTTTCAGCCTCTTAGGGAGAATCCATTGCTTGGCCCTTCTTCTTCAATGTAACACCTCTCACTTCCCTTCATTCTTTTTTTGCTTTTATTTAATCACTTGCTCTACTTGTTTCTATCTCATGCAACTTCCTCCAATTAGTGAAATTTTATATATTTCAAGTCAAGCACTCTCTGTTTTTATTCAAATTTCTAATTTCTTAGTTGCAAATAATTTTGAAGCAGAACCACAGAAATAGGTGAAGTAAGAATTCTCCTTATACTCTACTTTCATTCATTTTGTTTCTTTCTTTTCTATTTCTTCATTTGGTACATGCATTTAAATTAAATGAAGTTTCGTGTTTTGGTGTTATAGGAGAAGAAGGAGGAGGAGGAGGAAAAGAAAGAAAAGAGCAAAAAAGAGGAAGAGGAGAAGAAGAATGAAGAAAAGAAGGAAGAAGAGTCTCCAGCAGAAGAAATAGTACTTAAAGTTGATATGCAATGTGAAGCTTGTGCAAGGAAAGTTGCAAAAGCATTGAAAGGCTTTCAAGGACACTCATTTTCTTCTTTCAGCAAAAGGTTAGTGTTCCTTGTTTTATTTTTCATTGATGTTTACATATCAAAAGATAAGGTCAAGCAGCATGACTAATTGTCCTGATAACTTCTTTTTCTCATGATCAGGTGAATATGTTAATATGGTTAAGGTTGGAATTATTGGTCCACTAAAGGTTATTAAAATAGGTGAATATGTTAATAACTTAATATGGTTAAACTTTTTGACCCTGATCTTAGGTATGATGCAGCAAAAGGTTAGTGTTCCTTGTTTTAGATTCTTGTGAGAATTGAAAAATGCATTTTGATTTAATCTTTTATTTGGTGTGATTGGTAGTCTTGGAAGTTTAATAATTATATTTTTTTAGTCCCACCAAATATAATACTGATCCGTGGCGATTCAGGGTTTTGGTAGGGGCTGAGGAGCTTGTTGGAGTTGAAAGTGTAATTTTGTTGAATATGAAGTGTTCCATTGAAGATCAGAGAAGATGTGAAGCTGGTGCTGAGTGCCGAGGTGATAAGTAGTGCTTTTTTTTTGTTCTTGTTTGTAGATATTGTTTTAACTTATTGTCTCAATTGCCTCATGATTGTTGTAATTTGGCTCTGTGATATATCTATTATGGAGTTGGATTTACTTGGCTGTTAGGGAGGAGAACGATTTCGCCAGTTTGGTGTAGTTGAAATTCCATTGACATGGCCTTGGTAGCCAATTTTCCTAAATGTAAAAACATTCTTATAGAAGTGCTGTCATTGTATTTTTCTTGAAATTTCTGTAGGCAATCATATGTTTGAAATTGGTTTCTGTCAAAATTATTAAATTTAGTTGCTAGCTGCTAGTCATTCTATCTGGGTTCGGGGAAGATAGGGATTTGATAGTTAATCCCTTAATCAGTTATGACTAGGTACTATATTCTTGGCTTGGATAGTAGTAATGAAGAGATTGATAGAATTTAGTTATACCTAAGTGATCATGGGACCACAAATCCTAGTTTACTAGAACTTATAGGACTCAGTCAACTGTGTTAATGATTAAGAATTAAGTAAATGGAACCAAAATTAATATTATTGTTGTGATTACTAAAAATAAATTCATGGAGTTGTGACTCAGTCATAACAACAACATGCAATTTACTTAATTCTTAATATGATCTTAAAACAAGTTCTTGATAATTTAAATTAAAAACTAATCTAAAAAAGTGTAAGGTCAACTCATATAAAATAACCTCAATGTTGCTGACATAAATCTAAATCCAAATTTATTAGTTAATTATCAAATTGGACTTGTTAATTTTGGCCGATTTAATTGGGCAGAACAGTTTATGTTTCTTAAATCCAATTGAATTTAAGACCATTGTGCTTGATCCTCATATGAAGTTCTAGTATTTTAGAATTTTGTTACCAAATGCTTAGTCTTCAACCATTATCTTGTCAAGAAAAAAAATTTGACTATTTTTAATGTTTAAATATCTTCTCTGTAGAGTCAAATACTTCATGCTCAATCTTGTACAAGCCTACCCCAAAAGATCTATCACCTTGGTTTGACATGGATGTAAGTATATTTTTCTAATTTTCTCACCTAATTAATTTCTGTATTTAGTTGATTACTTCTATTGGTTGATTCTTTATTTATATTATGCATTTGGCTTTGAAATAAATTTGGCTTAATTTAAATGCCTTAGGGAAGATATTCCATTCAGTTAGATGAACTTAATAGAGGTACTAATTCATTTTCATATAAGAAAATCATAACGTTATCAATCACTTTGGTTATATTGTCAAAATTATAACCATACTGCATTCTTCAAAGGATTGACAACAGCTTTAACTTGAAGGGTGCTACATTTATTATTTTTTTTCCTTCTGTGTTTATGCTTGTAACATAAGTATATGCTTGCAATTCTACTTTCAACATGGACGTCCTCCTCTAAATGAACTGAAAGAACAATGCATGTTAAGAATTGTTCAGTTATTCCATAATCACTTGGATGACCTACAGATGCATGGTGAGATATCATGTTTATAAGTAGAAGATAGCCTGAAGGGAGCAGTGTGTTGTAACTGGGAAAAACCGAAAAAGTTTTGAAATAAGTTTGACATTCTGGTTTCCTAAGTAATCACACTCACCTCACTTGAAGTTGAGCAAAAATTAACTTAATTTAATTGTTATACTTGCCATGCCAGAATTCAAATTACTTACCAAGGTAGTATGCAAGCTACCATCTTTCTTTTCAACTTCACTTTTCAGAAAGATTAAAAACGGAGCTGGTGTTGTGACAAGGTGTGTACTTCATTAATTTGGAAAAATTAGTTGTGGTTATAAATTTTGTTATGCAATGTATGGTGAATCTTGTTTGAGCTGTTAGTCACTTCATTGATTGTTGTATAGATCCTGAGTAGCTTTAGAATCATTGGGTCATTCAAAAAGATTATTCATAATTGTGCTCTAGGTTATTGTATTAATTTTTTTTCTAAAAGCATTTGTTTTGGTGGCTGATTGTTTTTTTAATTGATAATTTTAGGTGGCTGGCACTGACAATGGTATTAAGGAGCCAACAGTAATTTTCTCAGCTTGTTTTGGTGCTGCTTTCATAATGCTACACCCAACAAAGTATGCTACAATGCTTGCTGAGAAGATGGAGAAGCACGGCGCTACCGGCTGGCTTGTTAAGACGGGTTGGTCTGGTGGCAAGTAAGCCTCGTCGAAATGATTATCCTTTTTAAGGCTTTAGTTGATTACATGTTTAATAGGATTATTTACTTGTTTAATGCAGGTATGGTTATGGTAGCCGTATCAAGCTATCCTACACAAGAAAAATCATTGATGCTATTCACCCTAGAAGCCTCTTAAATGCTGAGTACAAGAAGACTGAGATTTTTGGGGTTGAGATCTCAACTGAAGTTGAAGGGGTCACTTCAGAAATTCTTGATCCTATTAACACTGTTAGTAGTTTGTGTTGGGTGTGTATGTCTAACCAATTCAAAATATTATAGCCTATAGGACTATTATATTTATGTTGTCTTAAATTTTTATGTTAGAGAATTATTTATTATTTTAATAAGTTTGTAAATTGATTATATTTAATATTTAGTACAAATTTTGTTTTTATATTTAAAAGTTTAGTTATCTCGTTATCTAATATTTAGTATAAATTTTATTTTTATATTTAAAAGTTTATTTGTATTAATTGTCAACTATTTTTTCAAAAAAATAAAAAATATGGCTATTAAAATCGACGACACCCTTGTCGCTTTTTAAATTTAAAATAGACAAAAGAAAATAAAAAAATCGACGACATGTTTGTCGATATTTTAATAATTAAATCGACGGCTGCGCGGTCAATTTTAATGAATCAAACATCGACAAAAACGTTGTCGATTTTAATGAATCAAATATCGACGAAAATGTTGTCGATTTTATATAATAATATCGACGGCAATCCTGTCGATTTTATTAAGCAGGTAAAATTCTCAGCCTCATATTATAGACGGAAAGGTTGTCGATTTTATTGAATTATTATCGACGGCCTGGCAAGCCGTCGATTTTATTAGAATTTTGAAAAACCGACAAGTTTAATAGAGACCACCACTGCCGTCAATTTTGCCGTCGATTTTTAATATTATCGGCGGCCTAGCCGTTGATTTGGCCGTCGATTTTAATTATGTTTCTTGTAGTGTAATGCCTCATAACTATTCAGAGTCGGTCCTGTAATTGGAAGACCATTTGTCGAAAGGCCAAGAATTATCGCCACATCCTCCAATGTCATGGCACACTCACCAATTGGAAAATTAAACATACGAGTCTCGAACCGTCAACTCTTAATCAGACCATTAACCAATGTCGACTGACATTGGATAACTCCGATATGGAAACGTGATAAAACCCGGTCTCCCACAAATGTCCCTCCACAATTGGATTATATGAATCCGATAGCAAATAATAATCACATATTAACATCCGTAAACCCTACAAAATGTAGACATATATCACATTAATCAAATATAACCATAGTTAATTAGTATACAATATTTAACATTTTTCCATTCTCATTATCACATAAACAATATAACATAATTAATAAACCTTAAATAAATCTAAAATATACATCTATTTATTATCATTACATCCATTAAAACTATATTTTCTAATATCTAAATCCTATTTATTTCTTAATAATAATTTCCATTCCTTTAGGTATAACATCATAACTAGAATGATAAACTTAAATAAATTTAAAATTAAATCTAATTATTATTATTCGAGGACATTAAAAATATATATATTCTAATATCTAAATCCTATTTGGTTTATAATAATAATTATTAATGATTAGTTTATATTTATATAACTGTTTCCTCATTTTTGTTATATATTATTATTATTATTATTATTATTATCATCACTGTACGGGCACAAATTATTTTTAATATCATACATAATCTATTCTATTAACTAACTTATAACTTATTGTTCCTAATGTAATTAACTACCTAAACTAGGCTAAATTAATAAACTAAACCTAAACTAACGGTCACCAGAAATAATAATAATAATAATAATAATAATAATAATAATAATAATATACCTCAGTCAGCCAAATAATCTATGTTACTTACTTCACTAATTATACTTAAATAACTTCAATACTTTAACTAATAACTAACAACATACACTAATTAAATATTCAAATAACATGTTTATAATAACAATTAACTTAATTATTGCTATTTACATTAAAATAATTAATTTAGTAAAAAAATTTACATAATTAAAATGATCAAGATAATTAACAATGTATAATTCTGGACGATTAACATCTTTTACTCTTAGTCTCCTTGACATTATTGATTTTTGTCTCTCTTCCTTGCACTTCTTGATTTTTGCTGGAGTTTCAATGGAAGAAAAGAAAGGAAGAACGTGGGGTTTAAAAGGGATTGAAGGTTGGAGCGTAAGGGATGAACAAAGTGGGGTATTTGGGATGGATGACTGGGGTTTTACCGCATTGAAAAGGGGTCAACTAGCTGGTATTTGCATGTGCGACGCGTTGCCATCGGTACGCAAATCGGACGGTCCGATTTGTGTACCCTCCAAGCCAGTAATCGGACCGTCCGATTACTCTCCCCTAAATCGGACTATTCGATTTCATCTACGCAGCCCCCACATCCCGGTGAAACACGTCAGACCCAATAACGAGGGTATACACATACCTAGCATCATATTAAAATTAAAAAAGTGAATAATATATTGAATAAATAATATATATCTAATTTATTAATTCTTTTAAATATATTAATTATATCTTTTTAATAAACCAACAAAAAGTTATTTTCATGCAAGTTACACGTTTAAAGTATTTAAGGTGTCTTTAACATAGAATAATTATAAATTCGTAAAGTATTTCACTTTTAAAATAAAAAAATTGCATTCATATTGTGTTTTGATCTTAGGCTCCTCATTAGTCAGGTCAAATTAGATTTAGATCAAGAGGTGCGTTTACAATTGATGAGAGCAAGAATGTTGTACGTTACCAACATTCTAAAATATAACACAAATTACGCTCTTATTGTTTCACTAGTCAAGAGATAGAGACCCAAGTGTTACACGTTCCATTTTTCTTGTGTAGAGTGCATTGTGACATTAGAAGATGTTGCACTACACCTTGGTTTATGAGTAAATGGAGAGTTTGTCTCTGGAGTTACTAGTTTAAATGTTGATCGGCATGAACAATTGTACTTCTATAATTTCGGAGTTAAAGTCGAGGATTCAGATTTTTCTGGTCACAAAATAAAATTCACGTCTCTCCGACGTACTTTAAGGCTCGGATTTATATACTACTGATGTTGGGTGTTCGTCTATTATTAGACAAGTAAGGAAACTTAGTCCATGAAAAGTATCTTTCATTAGTAATAGATTTAGACTGTGAGAATTTAAGTTATGATGCATGATTCACCAGTTTATACTGGGGATTATGTCGAGCTTCACGCGACAAGATAAATCAAATCCGTGGTTGTACTATTTTGCTGCAATCATGGGCATGGCTTAGGCTTACGTGGCAATGCCTAGTGTCTCATTCACCTTTTTCATTTCCATTAGCACAAAGGTTGGTATGATAGTAATATTATTTATCTTTTAAATTATATTTTTATATTGAAATACCGACTTAACATATTTTACACAATTGGGTGGGATGGGAGCATCCTCGACATTGGAAACTCTATAACATAGTTGCAATTAGGACTTGCATAGACCACATATCCATGAATAAGGTAAGATTAAAAGTAAATTTACTTTATTATACGGTGTGGGTCATATGGTGTTATGTAATCTGGTGTTGCTTTGATATGACAGTTTAAATGACGACTTTACCAAGATGCGCTTGTGGCGATATTATGCTTGCCATTGAGCAGGGTTCTGCTTATGGTTGCCCAGTAATTTGCTTTGAAATTGTCGAGTGGCATTAGATTGACTGGTTGATGCATCAATTTGGTTGGTCTACACGTGAGTCTAAAGACCAGGTGGATCTCAAAGCTAGCCACAATAGAGACTTAAAGCGTCATAACTATGAGAATTGAATTGACATTCATTCTGTCTAGATTATGGCTTGGGACATGCGATCATCGATGGTTGGAGATCCTACTCCTCACTACAAACCTTCTGAGTATATTCGATTGGTATCGTCACCACAAGCCACATGTGTACTTGCATGACCAAGACTTGATCAAGTTCCTGAGCTACGACAACATTTTACTACTGTTTCACACATTCAATTGGCATGAGAGTTTTTGTCATTCAACTACCATCACCATCAACACAAGGCTCAATAGTATCCTCAATCGCAAGCTTTAAGAACTTCGTAGATAGTGGTCATCTTCAAAGATAGATCACAAACAATTGGTTGGACCTTGCACCTGATGTTTTATGGCAATTTGTTGACGTAAGCTCATCATCTTCGAGTGACTCTAACTTCTGTTTTTACTTTGGAGGAGAGTCTTCTAGCACGTGACCAGATTTAACTCTTAATCTTGGCTTGCGGAATCCATCTCGTGATGACAGTGGTGTTTACAGACCACAAGTTCAGGAAGGCATCTTACATACATCTCACGTATTTTCGTTATATTAAGCATGATCTTAATGTTTGTTCCGTGTAAAAGATGCCTTAACTTTTTTTCATGTAAGAGATCTCAAGTTGGAAGGGATGTATGCCTCCCTTTCTCTTCTTCCAAACAACTCTATAAATCGATCGTATGTTGATCTAACAAAGGTGGTGATGGGTAGATTTGTGCACCCTTTAACACAGAGTTAGTACATTCTACTAAATTTGCGGTCATGTGCCCATAATGGCGACCCCTGTCAAAGGCCTGGCTCCATCGATCAGGCTTAATCTCATCAACCCATTCTTTGAAGCATTTGCCATTTTGTTTCAACTTCTGATATTGTATATTATACTAACGATCATTCTTTGCATACCCTAAAGGAAACACAAACTTAAGCAAGAAATGTTTTATTAATAAATTATATAAATATTATCAAGTCTGAAATATCGTAACATACCTATACTTATGATGAGTTAGTCCAAATCCTTCCTCTTAAACTTATGCAAGAAGTTAGCTACAATATGCCTAATGCAATACCTTAGAAAGGCTCTTCGTGGCTCCCATTGTCCGTTACTCTTCTAATTGCTTCTTTAACGGACTCATGTTTATCAGATATGATGGCAACTCCGTCTTTGGTGACAACATACTTGCAAAGGTAATATAGGAAAAAGTACCAAGAATCTGCAGTTTCATTCTCAACAATTACATAAGCAATTGGCACTATGTTCTGATTTTCATATTGAACAACCGCAATTAGTAAAGTCCCCTTGTATTTACCATACAAGTGTGTGTCGTCAACTTGGACCAGTGGTTTACAATATTTGAAGGCCTTCTTGCATGGGCCGAAAGTTCAAAACACACAGTTAAATAGGCAGACATTTGAAATTATCTCATTTCCATTGTAAGTTTCAACACCATTAAACTCCACACGTGCACCTTTATCTACTTTACACAATGCTCCAAGTCACACCGGTAATTCTTGGTAAGAGGTCTCCCAATTATCATAAACTTTTTCAACGACACGTTGTTTTACAAGCCAGACTTTGTAGTGGGTGTGTAATTGAAATGGCTTTAAATTTCTGTAATTATGAGCTTGACTTTCATCGACGGGTTAGTTGTTATCATAGGCTCTATATGTGCAGTTACCATGCTTGAATCAAGTTTGGAATGGTCTTGAGACAACCTAGATTGCGTATAACTGTGAGGTGCATTATAATTTTTAACCTCCCAAAAAAACTTTTTTTTGTATGACACCCTAATGAGCCACTGGCAAGATTCTCCAAACTGTTAGCACCTACAATAATAAGTAGATGTGGATGACTCTTTCACAATGTAATCTACCAATCTTTTTATATTGTATGCCTTAAGTCTAGCAATCACAACTTCTTTATTTATGAACATCTTACCAAGAACCAATTTATCATCATTCACAATGAAATGATCAATGTTTAAATCCTCAGAAAGCTCAGGTGCATGCAAAGCATCAAGGTCTAGTACACGCATAAATGCTAGATAATCATATTGATATTTAGTTTTAGGCAATGTGCAGTTCGGCACCCCATTATCCTCGTCTTCTCCATCATTATGGAACCATTCATTTTGACAATCTTCTTCTGATGTATAATCATTAGAGTCATCATTATTTTCAAAATCTAGTCCTACTCTTTCAAATTCATGATGCTTAGACTCTTCATGGATCTTCGTTAACAAAACAAAAAAGGGGTTAATACTAATAATCATATTATATTAAAATTGTATATCTTAATTTTTATTATTACTAGGATACATTTCTAATGCACATGTCCTCAATTCGAGGCAAGTGTAGAACATACTTTATATGTAACAACAATAATAATAACAATAATAGTAATAATAATTTAAACATTAACAATATTAATAACAAATATATCTTATCAAGTAAGAATTGCTTCTGCTGTCACTTACATCTTCAAAATCAATATATAGCTCAAGTATAAAAAATTTGTTTGAAAATGACTAAAACTACATAACATTGTTCGCACATCATTGTCGTTATTTGTTATAACTTCTCAAAAACTAATATTTCCATTGTTAAAACATAATGAAGCTTTAAACCTTACATTGACTACTCTCCTTTCAACATTTAGATACTGACAAATTAACATTTTCAATGCTTCAAACGAGATGATTTCACGAATACTTAAGAAGATTAGATTTTTGCATCTAAAAATCATATTTTCATCATCACAATTTATAGCAGATCCATTAAAATAGGTTTAATTACTCTGTTGGTTCTTATAGTTTCGCAAAATTTTCAATTAGGTCCCTATACTTTTTTTTCTTTTTAATTGAATCTCTGCACTAATTTTTTTTTCAATTGAGTCCCTACACCTTTTTTTCCTTTTATTTGAGTCCCTGTACCAATTTTTTTAGTTGGGTCCCTATACAATTAAGCCAACTACTACTAAGAGGAACCTAATTGAAAAAAAAAATTGGTGCAGGGACCCAATCAAAAGAAAAAAGTATAGGGACCTAATTGAAATTTTCGCAAAACTATAGGGACTAACAGAGTAATTAAACCATTAAAATATATTAATGTAGTGCTACTTGTAAAATTCATTTTTAAAATTTTTTTAATGTTAAGAACTTTCTTTTTTATGCTCAAGAGCTAAAACTACAAAAAAGAAAAGAAAAGGAGAATCGAAAAACATAAAGAAGAAAAGAGACAAGGAGGCTTCAAGTTTAAGATGATGAAGAAATGAAATGAAAAATATAAGTGCACAAAATATAAAGAATTGAAGTAGGTATCACTACAAGGTTTTTGTTTATTTGTGGCAGTTTTTTTTCTTATTTGTGAAGGTTTATAACCATTACCAAATGGTTTGTGGGAGTTTCTAAAATCCTCAAAATTTGAGGTGCCATGAGGTCTTTTTTGGGGGGTTTTAAAAAACCTCCACAATCTATTCAGTGGAGGTTTTTGGTGTGTTCAGTGGGGGTTTTATATTGAACTTTTATGGCAATTTTAAATTATTTTTGTGGCAGTTTAAACCCATCATGCATTGGTGGATTGCATTCACATACATGTATATATTTTATGCATTATATACATTAGCAATCATATACTAACAATTATATACAAATGATTAATTTAATTTATCATCATAGAATTAAATTATTTGAGAAACTAAATTCAAAGTTTCTTCTTCAAATACAAAGTGTTGATAAATGATAATGTTTCATTCAATAAGAGTGTTGTAAAAAGAAATCCATATAAAGAATATAAAATTGTAACTGTTGAGTTGCAACTGTAAATGGCTAAATTGCTCGTCTTATCCAACTAAAAGTCTAAAATTCAATGAATATGATCTGGAGTTGACTTGAGATATCTACAGCCTCTAATTCTCACTCTTATTATGCACATAGTTTGCTATATGAATTATGCAGATTGATTAGAGACAAAGTGAAGAAGGAGTGAGATACGCCAGAATGTGAACCTGAAGCACGAGTGCATAGGACCTGGCCTTAACATGAAAATCCATTAGCTTCTGTCAAGTCTCATTGCATAATAGGCCTTGTGTTGTCCCAAAGCAACTGTCGAGCAGAGCCATCCAGCAATTGCGACACCTGAAAGCGTTATGAAACATTCAATCATACAAAATATAAATTAAGTGGAGTTACAAAAGGAATAATCTTGCATTGCATGGATTTCCTATACATGATATTGCAGACTGTCTCAAAAAGGTCAACCACAAATATTATACCTTTTCCCAGACTTGTGAGTGGTAGTTGTTAAGCCAATCAATCTCTGTAGTTGATAGCAGGGACAAATCAAACAATTTAATCTGCAAGATATGTTATTGTTAAAAACTAGTGTGAGAATAATATATATCTATAGCTCAGAACAAGATACATTAAAGTTCACTAGAAACTAAGAAGATTGAACTAAAACTGAAAGCAATAACATTCTAGATCCTCATGATTCCTGAAGTATATCTAAAAAATAAACAAGTTTTTAAAATGGGATATGTGGTCAGTTCAAATGAATTATGTATTTGCCAAGAATACTATCTGCAAATAGATCAGTTAGAATTTCTGAACAAAATTTTTGCTTTGCTTGCATTTTAAGCATTAATAAGCCAATCAAAACACTATGCACTATGAATTATGCAGCCCTATTAAATAAATTATCAATAGTAAATTACACTAACTAGAAAAGAGAATCCAAAGATCTTACGCTTGAGACATCAAAACACTGTAATTTGACTTTAAATGTAATATGAAGGCTGCTTTGACAATAGCAGGTAATTAAATTTAACCAAATCCAAACTACTACATTGGAAGAATCCTTCACCTAGATAGCTACCGTCCTTATTGCTTGATAAAAAAATTGTAACTAAAGAGATATTATATAACTTGGGGCTTCTAATGTCTATAACTATCAAAAGACTCTAGGCCAATACTTAACACTGTTTAAAATTGATAAAATGTCAAGCACATAAAAAATAAAAAGTTTAAAATGTTACCTTTGGTAAAATTTAAATTCTGTATAGGTGAAAGGATTATGGGTTCATCAATATAAATATCATCTGCAAGAGAAAGTAAAAAGTTTCATAAATAAAATATAGATGGTAGCAAAAGAAGAAATTATGAATAGACCTAAGTCAAGGTCAAAATCATCAAGTGGATCAACTGTGCTTGATGAAGGCTTTAAGAAGGGAGGATTTGAGAATAATTCTTCTAGATTCTCCAAAATATTATGATGAGCTGGTTGATTTGCATTTAGATCTGCTTTTCTCGTGGTGAAGTTCTTGACAAAATTAGCAAAGACAGAAGTTGTTCCCTGTAGCAAGGAAATTTGAATTAAAAATCCTGGAAACTGTAATGAAAAAACCAAAAGCATAGAAAGCCTGAAAAATTTGGATTTGTCTTTCATTTTGGCTTGGAGATTGGCTCACAGTAACATCAACAACAGCTTGAAGAACTTTATCATGAAGACAAAGAAAAGACTCCGAAATCCTAAAAGTTTATGTTTTAAAATTGAGTTTATGAGCTTACACATTATTGAGTCTGTAAATATGACTTTCTTTATAAATTTTATAGAGGCTAATCACATTCAGCAAATTTACATGACGAAAGAAAGATACTAGAACTCATTTTGCCATGTCAACAGTGATATTGAAGCAATTTCATTCCCATTGACCTATATAAAAAGTTGAAAACAAGATAACTATTAGTCTGATTACAAAAGCAAAGAGAAACTAGAATTTGTTCAATTGTAAAAATACAAAACCTATTCATACAATGCATGTTCTAGGATCTTCCAAATAAGTGCAGTTCCTGCATGATTCACTGTACAAAAAGTTGAGTGAATGGATATCGGTTAAGTAATACCAAATTCACTTTACTAAACAGACCAATCTAACAAGTTCCTGCAATAAATTCTAACAAAATAGCACTTCTTCAGGAGGAATTACAAACCAGAATTATTTGTCCATTTGAAGAACATATTGTCTTTTTCATGTCATTTGTCCAATTCTATCTTAGGACTGACATTAAAGAATTCTCTCCCAACACTTCCAAAGTTGGTATGAACCTGATGAAAGTGACATTACATCCATCAAAAGCATGTCGTAAGTTGCTTGGAAGAAAAATACCAACACCAACATTTGACAGGAATTACAATTATGGATTCAGAGCAAAAAATACCATTTCTCTTAAGCAATACATATAATTAATTCATTATGCATTTTTCAATTGGCAAAACTACAGGTTTAATATTGGAAGGAGGAGGAGCCAAAAATCCCAGTCATGAAGATAATATAGAACTAACAATCAATTTAATATATCATCGTAGAATTAAATTATTTGAGAAACTAAATTCAATTCCTTGACTAATTTGGAATCAATACTAATAGCATGGAAATGATTAAAAAAAAAAAGAATATAATTCCTTTAATAATCCTAGGGACCATGGTCAAGACCACTTTGTATATAATCTAGTAAGATATAAACACAAGTTAATAGTGCTACAAATTCTAATAAGAGAAAATTTTTAACTTGAATTTAAAATTCAGTAAGGTGTAGCTTTTGCCCTGTTAATATATTGTTAATTTAAACTTTACCTTATAAAAGTAAAGATTTAAAGTAGGAAAATGTCCACTGATAATACCAATTTAAAAAAAATCATTAATTTCACAAGTGATGTTCGCCTATGGCTCAACCACTTGTATTATCCAGTATGTCAAAAATTTTATAGAAGATATTATCAATCAAGACCCTTTATAACAATATTACACATGACAATTAACTATCAGATTGTCTCATAATTAACATTAGAAAGCCATTTAATAATTTGTTCATCTTTTGCTAAGACATACAAAAGACATATGCACTATATATGTTACAAATTTTTAAGTAATTCTTCCTAAATTAACGTGATTCTAAAATGGACATACTTAATTCATTAATAGAAAGTAAATTGAGACAAAAGTATTAATTGAAATAAAACCAACCTCATATAAATATGTAACTAAAATTGAAAAGTCAGCAAAACAAAGAGAGAATACTGTCATCATGCAATTTAGATTTCAAAGAGAACTATAGATAATCATCTTTTTTGGAAGGACAAGAGATGCAAGCTTCAATTCATATATAAGGGGGAAAAAAAAGAAAGCAACGAGGACAACAAATTAACAATCAGGTCTTTAAAGAAGGATTAAAGCAATCATGCATCAACATAGGTAAAATGAATTCCCATGCAATTAGCGACAATAGATAAGCAATCATGCATCAGCATAGGTAAAAGTAGTGGCAATCTAATAATCTTAAAATTAACTACTTATGTTAAAACTTACATAAACATAACTAAGCATCATGAGTATTAGCATGGTGTAGAAAGTGTCCACAGTTCATCTATGTTTGAAATTTAACATAGATAAGGAAACAAAAACAGCGAGCATTCACAGAATAGAAAGACAGGCTTATCACTTCATTGATTTCCTTGAAATCAAAGTCCTATACAACAATACACCCTAACTTAAACTAACAATTAAGCATGATAATATGACATATCTAATGAATTCAAAGAAATACCTCTACAATAGTGTCTGAACCGAATTCCTTCCTCCACTTAAGATGTTATCACACATTAGCTTTGAATTCTCAAAATTTCAATAGTGTCTGAACCAAATTCCTTCCTTGCATTATAACAAAAATTTCGTCGCAAAATTAGTAAGCAAAAGTATCAATACTAATTGTATTACGATCAAGTTACTGAATAATCGCAAAAATAACAAGCCAAATTCCAAATTAGAGGAGTAATCAATCAAACTAAATTAATGTGGAGGAAATCACAAAATTAACAAAAAGAAAAAAAGATTCCATAAGAATGCATAAAAGAATGCAGAAGGAGATTTCAAAAATTACTGTCGCGACCTCAGGAGACGCGTCGACGAAAAAGACAACGAGAAAAGAGATTGTCGAAGCACGTGGTGGCATTGGCGCTAGCGGCAAAGAGATGAAAGGCTATGGTGGCCAGTGGTAGTGGCGGTGGCAGCGACGGTGACGGCAATGTTGGCGACTACAATTCAAGGTTTCAATTAGCAGGTCTCGTTCACTTCCCCTACTTTGGTATGGGCTTTGAGCGTTGGGTGGGTCTTTGGGTCTGTAGCTATTTTAAGATGTTCAAAGTTATTTAAGGGGGTTTTACAAATTGCTGCAAATAAATAATATTAAGGAGGTTTTCAAAAACTTCCACTATAAAACTTCCACCAATTAATAAAAATCTTGTAGTGTATTTATAGCAAAAAAAAATACATTATAATTTATTATTTAAACTTTTAAATTAATTTTTTTATACAGTACATCAATTAATATTAATACTGTATAAAAATTGATTTATCATTTTGTGGTATTAGTGATAGACAATTCAATATGAGATGTTATAATGTAAAAAAAAATCTATTAACATAAATATATAGAGTAAGTTAGGTGTCACAACTAATTTACTCATGTTGCAATGAACAATTATGTAATATATATTTTTTTTATGAATAGAATACTTGCAAATTGAGATAAAATAAAATACTACATTCTTCATGTAGTTTTTCATGGACAAATAAATGGAAGTGAAACCAAGGTTCAAAAAACTGGATCGGTCATTGAATCGCTCTAGTCACTGATTTATTGGTTTATTGGTCCAACCAATCTAACTATAGTTTAACTGAAAAAACTGTTTTAGAATAAAATAATAAATAAATTATAAATAAATATCCTAAAATATAATTATAGTCTAATATAAATCTTAAAATATCTTTCAAATTTAAAACATTACATGAAATGTATTCAACAAAATCCATATGATCTTATCAAAATACAATCTTAAAAGTTAAATAGTAAAAAGAAATATCTAAATATCATGAAGATTTATCAATCATGAAAATCCGCAAGAACTTGTTGCATATTTGCTTCGATGGGATCATCTTCATCTTCATCTTCATTTTCACCCTCTTGAATATATGAATCAAGAGATGCAGCATAAAAACCACTACTACCACCGCCACTTTGATATAAATCAGCATCAATATCACCTAATAAAATATGCATGTTATCATTATATTAAAAACTAGCAATATTTTAACAAATCATCAGCAAATAAACTATAATACTCACGCAATAAGTCATCCACATTACTAAGAAGATTATGCTCTTTCTCTACAACCTCTTTTGTCACCGAAAAGTCAACTAAATTGATGCTTTCATAATCAATTGGATTATATTGTATCTTTTGCTTTCTCTTTTGTTTTTTCTTCCTAAAAAATTAAATACAATATATAAAAAATTAATAATTTACACATTTGTTATCATAAAGTACACATGAAATAATATGATATTGCACAAAATATATATTACCTGGATTTAAGACGCAAATTGTAAGTAACATAAACAATGTCATTCAGTCTATCATGCTCCAACTTATTTCTTCTTTTTGTATGAATATGTTCAAAAAGACTCCAATTCCTCTCACAACCAGAAGAAGCAGATGCTTGGCTAAGAATGTGAACAACTATCTTTTGTAAACATGGAGCAAAACTACCGAACAACCTCCACCATTCATCTACCAATTATAAAACCATAACATATTAGTAGATATCAACAATGAAAATGAAAGCATAAAACAAGTTACTATTAAACAAATATTCTTACCAGGCTTAAGTTTTGTTGCAGCTCGAATAGCTTCTGGTCTATCGAAGCTTTCATTTCGATCTCTATATAAATGTATTTCTTTCATTACCTCAACTGAATCTAAATTGTTACACTTGCAATATAAGGTAACAAGATTAAGTAAATCTCGCATAACATCAGGTGCTTCTTTATAATTTTCACCAAAAAAGAAAGCAATATTCAGGAAGTAAGCTGCAACATGAATATCTTTCTTCAAATGCTTGTCCCATCTTGAGTTGATAATATCTGTGTATGGTTGATATGCAGTCTTGTTTTACTTAAACATCTCTTTAATTGCATCTGCTGCACTTATCATTCCTTCATATACACATCCCAAAGATGGTTTAACATCAACATCAACAATCCTCAGCAATTTAATCAAAGGGCCCACAATTTTACATACAGTAAAACAATCATCCCAAAAATTTCTATCCAAAATAATAGCACTCACAACCCTACCATTAGCACTCCTTCCTAATTTTTGACTAATAAAGAATGAATCTACAACCAATTCTTGCAAATTTGCTTTATGATCAAAGATGCTCTTCAATGTGATAAAGACAGTTGCAAAACAAGTTGCACCAAGGCGTACAATTTATTTTCAAGTAGGTCTTTTTCTAAGCCAAGATAAGAAAACCATATGATTATAAATAAATACTGTAATCTTTGAAGCACTGATGCAAGGTTAGAAATACGCACCATACTGCTTATATCTTTTAGAATAAGATTAAGGCAATGAGCAGCACATGGTGACCAATAGATATTCTCATATTTCTGATTGATAAGCCTACCAATAGCAACATAATTGGCCGCATTATCAGTCACAACATGCACAATATCATTAGGGCCAATCTATTCAATCACCTCAGAAAACAAGTGACACAATATTGAAGCATATTTTACCATACTTGAAGCATCTATAAATTTCACAAAGCACAAATCTTTAGAACAATACAACAAGAAATTAATCAATGTTCTTTGTCTTTGATTTGTCCAACTATCAGCCATGAGAGTACATCCGATTTCTCTCCATACACTCCTATAACTATCAACTAGCATTTGATATTCTCTTTTAAGATCAGCCAACAAGTGAACCCTTAATTTATCATAAGAAGGACCCTTATAAGCAGGTCCAATACCAACAACACCATCCAGCATATCTTGAAAAAATGGCGACATCACTGCATTAAAGGGAATTCTACAATCCAAAAGCCACCGAGCAAACCGTTTATCAACTTCGTGTATCGCCTCTTTATTTTGCAAAAATACTTTTAAGACTTGGTTGAGCACCTAAAGTTGTTCTTGGTGCAAACATAGGAGGAATCACTTTGGCTTTCTTTTTTGGATTGCCTCCAACCACTTGCTAACTCGAATTACACTGTTGTTCTTCTTGAGTTATTGCTTCATCAATTGCATCCTCTATCTCATTACCATCCTTTTCACTGAAATTTATTTTTCTTTTTCTTTTGCTTTTGTTGCTCTAAATTTCTTTCAATAAGCTTTCCATCTATTTTTTCACATCATACAGAACTTTAGGACACTTTTTCACATCTCCATTAATCTTTGCCAAATGTTTCTTCATTCTGTGAATTCCACATCTGTTAAAAACTTGTAGACAAAACAAACATTGATATTGTGATTTTTTATTCACTACTTGTAGAGCAACATATTTCCAAGCTAAATCTATTTTTTTGTAAATTAGAAGAACCTTGTGATGGACTATTGTTAGAACTAGGAGGATTAGGATTAGTAGCATCATTCGAATTAGGAGGATTGGCAGGAAAATTCTTACTCACAGATGCATTGTTATCAGCAACTGCTTCTTGAGTAATACTTCCATCCATAACTGAAATCAATAAATCAAAATTAAAAATAGCAGCAGTACAACTAGAAATCAAATAATCATCCATAAGACCATAACTAAAATCAATAAGGCAACAACACAGTGAAAGACAACAGCTTTCGAATAGTCGAATGATTAACCCAATCATAAACACTATTACCAAATATCAAAAGCAGAACTTAACAGAACCAAAAATAAAAAAGAATTAGCAACAAAAATTAAATACCAGTAACAAATAATTACCATAAACCCTGAAATCAATAAATATTTCAAAAATTCAAAAATATCATACTCAAAAATTAAAAAATGGCAACAACAGCAAAACAAATCCATTTTAATCAATAATTTTAACAACACTAAATCAATTATTTAATTAATTTCAGATTCAGAAATCACAAATCACTGATCAGAGACATTCAAAATAAAAACATTGAAACAGACTCAATAGAGCATAAAAGAAAATCGCTAAACAGTGTCACTAACCTTCCACTGACAGTAGGACGATGACGAGACGACGAAGACATAACGGCGACATGACGGCACAGCAGTTGGAAGTCTCAAACAACAAAGTCATCGGGGGAACGGACGACGTGCTAAGCTAGAAGAGAAGGTCTGGCAGTATGGGTTTGGGACAGAGGAAGGAGGAGGCTACAGAAACGTCGACAACCGCGAACGGCGGCGGTGGTTCCGTTGACGAAGCTGGGTTTTTGGTTTGGGACTTTGGGGAACCTTAGGGCTTGTTGGTGAGTGTGTATCGAAGGAGGAGTGTTGGGGGGGTTAACTGGGTGAGGGACTCGCATGGAGTGGGGTTTTTTTTTAAATAACGAAAACGACGCCGCTTCACAAGAATCGGTTGGTTCTCGGTCCGGTCCAACCGACTGGTTCAGTAGTTTCTGAGATTGGCAGTTTTAAGAGGAGGGCTGGATCATTTTTCACGCTGGTTCTTGGTTGAACCGGTTTGACTGGCTGGTCCAGTCCGATTTTTAGAATATTGAATGAAACACTACATAAAGTATGTCGAGTTCTTTGCATTAAACTTAGCACGCTTTTAGAACATCACATTTGTTGGGTTTTTTAGCTCCCTTTCTATGTGAAAAAAGGTCAAATATTAGTATTCGAGCCCATGGTTCTCTTTGAAGTGGTTGAGGTGGGTTAGGGTTGAAGAAGAGAGGTCTTATTTGTAAGAGAACACCAAATACAAGAGAAAAAAGAGGAGAGAAAGTTATTTTCGTACATATACAAAGTTGTCTCTGTAAACTAGTCATTGCAGATTCGTTAACCATTAGATCGAGCTTAATTTTGGACAAAGTGTTTAAGACACCTGGTTCTTTGTTTTTACCGTTCGGATCTTCAGGTCAATGTCTGTAGCTGGAGATATTGTGGCCATGCACAACAACTCTATTTTTGTGGTATTTTCATCTTCTTGTTTTTGTTTTGTAAGTTTTGATGCTTGGGTTATTTGGCTTATTGTATGCAAGTTTTATGCAGCAATTTGTTACTCTTTTGTACTCTATTTTTTATCATAATAAAGCTATTTTCTAGTTTTAGTGACTCATGATTTTTATTTTTCACATTAAAAAAAATTTTCTACGTTAAAAATATTAGTATGTTAGTTTTTCTCTATTTTCTAATTTATGTGATTTTTCTACTGCTCTAATTCTTATAAAAAATTGTGTGTTTTATTCTTATTTGTAATATTTTTCAAAATTCTTCATTGTTGTTAACTTTTTTTTCTTTTATTTTGGTGATTCAGTCTAGATATTTCATGCATTTTATTTTTCTTTTTTTTTTTCTAACTTACTTCAAATGTCGATAATAATATCTACTTGCTCGTTTTAATCAATTTCATGAATTGCAACTGACTATATCTGTCTATTGGATCTATAATAGTTTGAAGAATTAAATGAATGTATTTTTGCTTTTAAAATTGGACTTGTAAAGATGAAACGTTAAATAAGTCAGTCTATATAACTCGTTAATTTGGTATTAAACAGGCCGAACCAAAAAAATTGAAATCGAAAATTACTTGATATATAATAGACTGGATCCATTTAATCTGTGAATTCAGACGACAAACTAATCTAATTTAAACGGACTGGACTAATTAATCCGTTTGATAGCCTTGTCTAAACTAATGAATGTTGCTTTGGTTTCATACATATATGCATAAACAAAAATTTGGAGATAATATTTAATTTAATCTCTAAAATTTGAGGTCAAATTTAAATTGATTTTTAAAATTATAATTAATTCAATTTGAACATCAAATATTACAATAATATTAATCTGTGAATGATATGTTGATTTTGTACATTAATTTGTCAAGTTTTAGATTTTTCGCTTAGATTTTATGTGACTGAAATATATCAGACCTCCTATACATTTCATAGACTTTGAACATCCTCACAAAAATTATAATAACAAGTTCAATTTAAAAATGTTGAAATTCTGGAACAGCAATCAAGCTTTTAAAAGCTCTAATAGGTCTCGATCGTATAGAATCTGAATGAGAAATCCAAATCGCAACAAATTAATGTATCAAATTAACATGTCGTTAACGAAAATCAACTCAAAAACTAATGCAAGTTACAATTACCAATTTTAGAATTCAATTTAAATCTATTAAAATTTTAAAAATCAAATTAAGTCTAAACTCAAATTTTAAGGACTAAATTGAGTATTAATTCCAAAAAATTGGCTTTGCAAATCAATAACCCATATTACTATAACTGGGAACCGCTATCAAAATATTGTCCATTCACTGCCAAAATTTAGTCCGAAGGCAACTAAGAAATATACTCCTAATAAAAATAGTTCTATTTTTTAGAATCACAACAAAGAAAAACATATTTTTAAATAAAATTAGTTAAGTTTATTTTGGAAATTAATTAATTAATTAATTTTATTACAAGTTTTTTTTTTTGGTTGATAACTGAGTATATTTGAAATTTGAAGCTAATTTCAAAAATTAATTATAAAGAAATACAAAAATGGTTTTTAACTTTTACTGTTAATTATAAATTTTTTTTTAACCTTTAAGCAGTTACTTCTTGAACTCACTTTCTCAGCTACCTCCTTCCAACTATGACAGCACCAGTAATATCAGGATGTGTATTAATTATTAATGCCACTTGGTCTTGAGTCTTGACCCTTATAAGATACATGGTACCAACAAATTTGAAATATTCAACCCAAAAAGTGGAAAAGTCCAACAATATTCATGCATCTAGGAATTATTAGCATCTGAAAAAGTGAAAAAGTGCAACAATATTCATGCATCTAGGAATATTATTAGCATCTGCAAAATACACGTGGCAAGTGGGATTAAGTTATAATCCAAATTAAACGAGTATATATCCGGTATTAGTAATAATTAACTTAATTTACAAATTTTAAAATTTTCTAAAATAATAAATGAATTGAAATTAAACATAATAATAATTAACTTAACCTTTTAGTGTTTTAACAAAAAATTTTATATATCGCTAATATTAACAAGTATTCTAATAATATTTAGATATAGTTAAATTCTTTTATAACATAATAATACATACAGTAGTATTATATAAATAAAAAATATTTAATGACAAAAAAATTAATTAAAAATAATTTTGTCTAGGTTCATGGGTATATACGTTTGCATCATCAATGGATAGTGGCGGCCAGTGGCGGAACCAGAAATTTCATAAGAGGGGGGCCAATTAAATATAAAATATAACAAAAAATTAACAAAATATGATTTGTAGCATATATATCAAAAAAGTAATTATATTATATAAAAGTCAATGTTCAACTACATACTTTAAGATTTTGATATTTTTAAACTTGCTCGACGATGCTTCATGGAACTAAAATCATCAATTATCATCTCTGAAGTGAATTTTGAAGCAATTTCCTTTTCAATATATACAATCATACAATCTGCTAAAAATTCATCTTCCATCTTGTTTCGAAACCTTGTTTTAATAATCTTCATAGCTGAAAAGGCCCGTTCAGTTGTTGCTGTTGTCACAGGAAGAGTCAAAACAAGACGAATTAATCTATCAATTAAAGGATATATATTTGATTTTCCTGTCTCTGTCAATTTTTGACACAATTCAGCAAGAGTAGACAAATTCTAAAAATCTGGAGCTTTAACCACATCAAGTTCATAATGTTGTAACTCATAATCCAATTGAATCTTTTCTTGCTCAGAAAAATCTAAAGAATAGAAATTCTTTACAAGATTGCATATGTTGCAAACACTGAATAACTTGAAAGCATCTTTAGGATCTAGAGATGTACTCAGTATGAGGAGCTCGGTTGCTTGCTCACTAAATCTACTATTTAGCTCTTTCAATTGAAAATCTATCACGCTAGTAAAAATGTCAACACGATAGTGGTGTTCAACAGTGACAACATCCTTTTTACGACGAGACCGAATTATGTCACTAAAAGAAGCACCCATATCAGGTATCTGAATAGCATGATCATTGCAGAAAGAACTAACTTTCTCCAAAAGTGCTCCCCAACTACTATCTCTTAACTGTTGAATCAATGACTTTGTACTAGAAACCAGATGCATAGCATTCAAAATGTCTTGAGATTTTTGTTGCAATGCTTGACAAAGTTTATCAGTGATTCCCATGATTTCTTTCATCATATGCAAAATGAAAACAAAATCAAATGATAATAAAGATTTAAGAGCATAAGTAGCATCACCACGTTGAGAATATGTAGATCCATTAGTAGCCAAATCTTCCAGAACTGAAGTTGTTGCTCCAAACATACGTAAAAGGCTACAAATTGAGTTGAAGTGAGAGCTCCACCTAGTATCTCCTGATCTTTTTAATGTGCCAATTTGATTTGCTCCCCTTCCTGTTTCAATTTGATTAGTTGCAACTAAATGGAAAATTTCAGTTGCATAAGCAGATCGTAATTCATCATTGCATTTGCAAGAAGAACACATAACATTGATAATATTACTCAAACTTAAAAAAAAAGCATGAACATCAACAACTTCTTTAGCCGCAGCAACAAGAGCTAGCTGTAATTGATGAGCAAATCTTTACAAGACTTAACAGCAATATTATGAGGAGAATTAAGAGATTTACCCACATGAGATAAAAATGCACAATCCTTTCCATTATTCACTTTTTTCCAATTGCGAAATCCTCCTGATGTGAATGGACTTGATTTTCTAGAAAATAAATAGCATGGAAGACAAAATGCAGCATCCACTTCTGGCGAATATTCTAGCCAAGAAAAACTCTTAAACCAATGAGCTTTGAAACGACGAGGATGACTTTCTAGACCAGAAAGAGGGTACTCATCCATAATAAATTGATATGGTCCAAACTTTATGTATGCTCTACGGATTTTATCTTGTTGATTGATAGGATAATTCCAAATTTGCGGACGCTTTCCGGAATCACGCATCAATGTATCAATATTAACTTGATCTATTTCAGTCCTTGCTATTTTGGAAGCAGGGGGTTGAATATCTTGCTCAACAAGTTGTGTCACAGGTTGCTCAATAATATTTTGAACATTACTCAAAGAATCTGAAGCTGAATTTTGTTCATCATATATTCTCTCTTTTCACTTGAAAAATGAGTGAATTGTTTTCATCTTTAACATTTTTAACTTAACTTGAACTATCTAACAAAAAAAAACAAAAATAATTGCATATATATTATTTTCTTAAAAAAAATATTAAACCTATTGAGTAATAACAAATAATTTTAGAAACACAAATATATAATAACCAAAAATAAAGTTATTGATTTACCTGATTATTTTTTGTTCCAAGTCTCACAAAAAAATAATTCTATTGAGTTTTGTCCTCACTTCAATCTTTGAACACTGTCCATTATAAAAAAAAATAAATTAATTATTTTAAATAAATAATGTAAATAATACTTGACATTGTCATTAACTTAAAAAAAATTGAAATATACCTCTTTGAATCTTTGTTGTGCATTCAATGGTTAATATTTTGTTGTTCACTTCTCTTCAATGGTTTTTCTTCATATGTCTTGTTTTGGTATGGAAAGAAAATTAAAATGAGAAGAGTAGAAGACCAAAAGTTTGGGAATCACTAAAAGAGAGAGAAAAGTGACGCTATGCCTATGATAGTTTGAAATAAATATTTGAAAAATGTACTAGGGTTACTTTAATTAATAGTATGGGCTTGGGCTAGTATAATAGAACCATTTTTATTAATTATTAGAATGAGCTATTTGTTAACAAGAACAACAATAATTCAAATATCCAATACATAGTGCAGTTTTTAGTTATTTTAATTTATAAAATTTTGTAACTTATATTTTTTTTAATATTATATATAAAAAAATTTAATATTATTAATTATTACTATTTACTATTTTTTTAAAAAAAATTTGGGGGGGACCATGGCCACCTTAGGTCCCCCCGTGGATCCGCCACTGGTGGCGGCTATTGGTCCATTTACATGGAAGCAAGGAATAAAATAGTAATAATAATGAAAAGTGGGTACTAATAATTATTATTAAATAGCATGACTTGACCAGGAAAAATTAACAGCCCTTGACCAAATTCTCAGTAGATCCTATGTAGTGTATATATATATATAATATAATTATAAACAGAACAATCATAAATAGATAAATAAAAACTATTTGATTCATTATTATAACGACACTAAGTTAGTACGATGTGTACCAAATTCAAGTGATCTTTGCGATGTTTGGACATGTTCATTGTATCTGTCTTTGTGAAAATGATTTACAGTTGAATTGTCGTAACTAGCTACTTGCAACCGGCTCCCTAAATTTGCTACTATTTCCAACGAACACTATTAAGTTTTAGATTCGGTGGAAATGGACAAACACTCCCAGGAACACTTTAACGAGTAACTTTATAAAAGTATTTTTGAATGAGTAAATTTCTAATGAAAGTTATTTTAAATTTATCTTTTTTGTAAATAGTAAACTTTTTTGTATTTGTTAAATTATTTATTAAATTATTTATGTATTTGATCTAAAATTTCCTTAAAATATTTAAATAATTATTTAAAAATATATGTAAAAATTAAGAGTGCACATGATCCGATTCGGTCTGAAGATTCGGTTCGGACTCGAATATTTTGGAATTTTTTTTATGTAATTTCAATAGGTCTAGAGTCGGACAAGAGTCTCAAAAATAGATCCGTTCATTATTTAGGATGGGTCCGGATTAAGGCGAATCTGATTTCATCCGATCCATTTGTACCTTAGGGGGACTTAAAAAGGTATATATGCAGCCGAGGCCTGGGTTAGATGGCCACTTTGTGTGCCTCCCATAGAGCTGCACCGGGTTCAAATCTTCATGGAAGAATATAGAACCATTTATATGTACTCCCATGTAGTGTGTATGAGTGAGTTGTGTGGGTGTGTAATACATGGGTGTATGGATGTAATGCCTAGGATTGGGGGTTGTCCAATCCACTTGACCAAAAAAAAAAAGGTATATATATTTTAAATTAATTCTAATATATGTTATATTAATTATTAAGCTTATTATTTTGTTTTTAATCACATTTGTTGAAAAAAAAAGATCAAAGAAGTATAAAATTAGAATTATCTATACACAAATTCAAATTCAAGTATGGTTATCATCTTCTCTGTAACAAGTATGTTTTTTTCTTCTTTATAGATGAATGCATCATAATTTTTTGACATAAAATTTATCAAGACCCGAACTTCACCCAGTTGAGACCTGGTTTTAGTGTGGCCCAAAATTAGTGTGATTTCACCAGGTCTAGGGCTGAATAAGGGTCTCAAAAATAGATCCGGTAATTATTTAGGGTCGAGTCTAGGCCAAAGCGAACCCGATTTCCCCCAACCCCATGTGCACCCCTAGTAAAAACATTAATCAAAATTTGATTTCTAAATTTTTTATATTTTTTAAAAATATTTTTAACAACTGACAAAAAATCACAAAAATGACCCAAATATAGAAAAAACACTAAATTTTAAAGATAAAAATGTCTTATTTTATTAATCATACTTGATAAAATTGTTATTATGCTGTAGAATTTGAATCGGGGAATGAAAAAAGAGTGAAAGTGCAGAATGAATTTGAGAGAGATTCAAAAATGGAATTGTGATTATGGTTAATCTCATTTACTTGCAAATGACTAGTTCTGTATTTGTAGATACTAGAAAAACTAAACCACACTAATTTAGCACTCTTCTAACTAACTAAATGCTATAAGTTGGTAGCATCTAACAAACTTCAGACTCTAACAAACTTACGCAACAATTCTACTAATTTAAAGATACAACTAATTAGCTATATGAGCTGCATAGCTTTATCATCCAACAGCCTCCCTCAAGCTTGGACTGCATATATCAACCAATCCAAGCTTGCGATAGAATGATGCAAATGGTCCTAGAGATAATATTTTTGTGAGCACGTCTGCTATCTGCTCTCCACTAGGAATTGGCAGTAACTTTAGTGAACCATCTTGTACTCTATCTCTCACTGTATGACAATCTATCTTGATATGCTTCGTTCTTTCATGAAATACAGGGTTGGTGGCTATATGCATTGTGGACTGGTTGTCGCAGTAAAGAGTGATCGGTTTGCTCAATGAAGTATGAAAGTCTCGAAGTATGTAGCTCAGCCACTTTTCCTCACATGTTGTCAAAGCCATAGCTCTATACTACGCTTCCGCTGATGATAACTGTAGTTTGCTTCCTACTTTTTCATTACACAAGAGATGAACCCAAAAAGAAACAAAATCCAAAGACGGATCTCCTTGTGTCTAGAGATGTCCCCCAGTCTGCATCTAAGTATCCTGTGAACGACAAATCTGATGAGGCAGCAGAGAACTTTATTCCACTAGCTGGTGCATACTTTATATATCTTAAGATGTGCATGGCTGTTTTGAAATGATTTATTGTAGTACAGTCTAAGTACTGGCTCAACTTGTTGATAGAAAATGAAATGTCTGATCTTGTATTTGTGAGGTATAGCAGCATCCCAACAAGTCTGCAAAAAGGAGTCAAGTCAGTTAATACTGTGCTTGAAGATTCAGACAGTGGAGTTGTATAGTTCATTTGCGTAGTTGACGGAGGAAAAATATCGATAAAGATTTTCACAAAAATTATCGCGTTGCAAGTACAGTTATAAACCGACAATTAAACCTCAATCAAAATTTAATTTGTGTGTCACTTAAGCACACCCAATAAAATTAACCGAAGTATTAAACCTCGGGTCGTCTCTCAAAGAATTGCAGGGAAGTATAGTTATTATTGGTTATGGAAAAGTATATTTTTTGGTTTTTAAAATAAGGAACAAGAAAATGTAGATTGCGAGAAAAATGAACTAATAATTAAGAAAGCTCTTAGCAAGGATTGAGATTTAGAAGTCCTATCCTTATTATCATCATCAATTGTGATGGTAAATGTGATTTGCCTTCACTTAACTAACCTCTAACCAATGGAGGAAGATCAAGTGCACACAATTGACTTGAAGTCACAAGTTCTAGTCAACTCATAGTAAGAGACTAGCTTTGGTGAAGTTCAAGCTAACCGGCAATCTCAATTACCAATCAACAAAAGACTTTTGATAACTCAAGAGTCTCTAATTGATCATTACAAGTTAAGAACATAAAAAACTAATTTAAAATCCAACCAAGCATTTTATCAAACAATTGGAAGGCACAAAATAAAGACATAGAAAATTAACAATGAATAATAAATCTAAACAACCAATTGGAAGCATCAATGACTAATAATTAAAGAGAGCAACAATAAACATAGAGAACACAAATTGCATTAGAAGAAATCAAATGTAACAATAGCTCATAGACATGAAAATGGCGAAAAAGGGAAATAACAAGGGGAAAAGATGAACTAAAGTGCTTGAACAAATAAAAGTAAGAGAAAACTAAATTAAAGTAAAATTGAACCTGAACCTAAGAAGAAATTGAAAGAGAAACCCTAAAACCTAGAGAGAGGAGAGAGCCTCTCTTCCTAAAAAATTACATCTAAACCTAAAATTATGTGAATGAAAGTGTGAATGATTCATCCCCCTTTCTAGCTCCACTCTGCAGCCTCTAATCTGGATTTTCGGGCCTGAAACTGGGTCAAAAATGAGCCCAGAAATCACCCCCAGTGAATTCTGATATCTGCAGCACGTGGCGGTCGTCACGCGTACGTGTCGCTCGTCTCCTGCACTAGTCACGCGTACGCATCGCCCACGCGTATGCGTCGCTGCCAGCTTCTCAAAACTTTAATTTTTTGCATTCCTTCCACTTTTGCATGCTTCTTATCCATCTTCTAAGCCATTCTTGTCCTATAAAATCTGAAAGCATTGAACACACATATCACGGCATCAAATGGTAATAAGAGATGATTAAAATTAGCAAATTTAAGGCCAAAAAATCATGTTTTCAATCATATCACAAGATTAGGAAGGAAAATATAAAACATGGGAATTATATGCATAAGTGTGAGAATAATTGATAAAATCCGCTCAATTCAATACAAAATAAATCGTAAAGTAGCAGTTTATCAATCTCCCCACACTTAAACATTAGCATGTCCTCATGCTAAACTCAAGAGAAACTATAGGAGAGTGAAGAGGAATGGTAAGACTTATTAAATGCGACCTATCTATATGAATGCAACTACATGCAAAAATGATTCTACCTACTTGGTTAAAAGTAAATCAAATTCTCCAAGAACAAATATGAAATGGGTTCTACTAATTTAAATCATAAAATGAAGTACAAATAGACTTATAGAAGAAAGCTCGAGAAAGCCGGAAATAAAGAATCGAGCATCGAACCCTCACTGGAAGTGTATACACTCTGATCGCTCAAGTGTTTAAGGTTCGATTCTCTCAATTCTCTACTAATCATGCTTTCTAAGGCTTGCTCTTCATCTACCAATCAACAAAAATTTAATGCACAAACGTACATATCAAGAGGTCTTTTAAGGGTTGTATTGAGGTTAGGGTCAAGGTAGGATTATATTTGGTTAAGTGGACTAAAATCTAAATCCTTGATTAACCTAAACTTTCTACCTAACTTAAGACAATCCATGTGATCAGAATACAAAGTCTAACTGCCCATTAACTATGTTTTCCATATATTCATACATTCCAATTTAGAGTACAACTCATATGCATTGCTACCACCATTTACTTTGGGGCATTTTGCCCCCTTTTATTATTTGCTCTTTTTTTCTTTTTTCTTTTCTTTTTCTCTCTATTTTTTTCTTTTTATATTTCTTTTCTTTTGTTTTTCTCAATGCATATGATTAAGGTATTAAATGGAAGAATATATGCTCAACTATTTTTTCACATTTTCAAAAAGGTATACAATATACCCAATTCTGAAACCAAATGTTTCCAAACCCAATTTCCCCACGCTTAAATCATGAACACTCTCACTAGTCTAAGCTAACCAAGGATTCAAATTAAGGACATTATTGTTTTTCGTTTAAAGTTAGTGATGAGCTAAAATAAAGAACAAATGGGATAAAATAGGCTCAAAATTAGTTTTCAAGGGATAATGGAAGGATAAGGCCATATGGGTATGTAAGCATAGTGAAACAAGGGCCTCAATCATATAGGTGCATGCATACATCAAACAATAGAAATATAGAATCAAGTAAGATAAATATCATAATTTTAGAGAGAACAACACACACCAAAATAAAAGCATTGGTTGATAAAATGCAACCAATCAAATAGGTTTAAAATGCTTACTGATTTTGTGTGCTCGAGCTCTAAAATCATGTTCCAAAAATAAAATTTTTCAAGCAAGTTTAACACAAATTTTAATTTAAGTTAGTGAAATTCTCTAGAAAGTTTCTTGAAAAAGAAAATATTACTTCAACCAAGTAGTAGCTAAATGCAAGCAATTAACTACACATGCAATATATTATACAATGCAACAACTACTATAGAGAAAATTAAGAATTGGTGTTAAAAAGAAAGTAACTAACCCACGGAAGTCGGTATCGACCTCCCCACACTTAAAGATTACACCGTCCTCGGTGCATGCACAGATGTGCAAGTGGACGGGGATTGTTAGCTACAACTGCTGCTTTTCTCCAAAGAATGTGCAGAGGGACTTGTTTGTCGCCCTATTCGAAAGCTTTTCCCTTTCCCTCCTCGGTGGCCATCCTGAAAGAAGGGAAAAAGGAAGAAGAATAACCCACAAACAAAAATATGCAAACAAATAAAATCTAGGTGGGTTAATGCCAAAAAATAATGAGGTTCTCAATGACATGGTAGCTACAACATGCAAGTGAGAAAACAATATAGGTGAATGGCATATCAATTAGCACTTGATACAAGAGAAAAGTCAAAGCATAAGTAAATGAAAGGAATATTCGGAAGCATCAAGTTCAAACAAGAATTGACACAAACAATATTAGTGATAAGAATGAGAGCAGTGGTCCCATCGTAACTCAATTAAAATGAAGCACAAAAACAATAAAGAAAGAGTTAGTGTCAATGCACAAGGAATACAAGTGTAATAAAAGATTAGCATTGATCGATAAATAATATCACCCAACAATATAAAACAGGTCACTAAGCACTAAAATAATGCCAGAAAGATGGAACAGTTGAATAAGAACATTTAACACCAATGAAAAAATAATAAACTTAGAAAAGAAAAGAAAAACATGTATAAAGTTAAAATGCAATGAATGAAAATATGCAAATGAATTAAGTAAAAGAGAATGAAAGAGAATAAGGATGAGAAGTTAAAGAAATGAAGAAGAAGGAAGAAAGAAAGGAAGAAGAAAAAGAAGAAGAAAGGAAAGAGGAAAGAATAAGAAAGGAGAGAAAAAAGAAGTAAAATGGAAAACGGGAAGTGGACGCGACGTGTGCGCATGCATTACGCGTGTGCGTGAAAATAGAAACAGGCATATGACGCGTAAGCGTCATCCACGCGTGTGCGTGGATGCCCCAAAAATGAAAAATGACGCGTGAGCGTCGGTCATACTTACGCGTGACAATTGTTCGTGCCAGATGCACGGTTCCAGCACACCTTTAGCGTAGCTCTCTGTCAAATTAGCAAATTACGCCGATTTTCATTCCACGCGTACACGTCACTGACACTTACGCGTGGATTGTGAAAATTGAAGTTGACGCGTACGCGTGGGTCATGAGTATGCGTAGGGTGGACTGTGCGCCAGGCACCCCTCCTGCACAATTCTAGCGTAACTCTCTGTTCATTTTTTTCAAGAGTGCGAACCTACACATGACGCGTGCGCATCATTAACTCTTACACGTCGTGTGCACATTTTTTTTAAATAGACAAACAAGCTATGAAATAAATGCAAACATTATTAAACAAGTAAAACCACAACTTAAGCTGAATAAGCCTAACTAAGATTAAAATTTCAACTTATTACCAATATAAATAAAAGAGAAAATAGAAAGAATTTACCATGGTAGGGTGTTTCCCACCTAGCACTTTTAGTTACAGTTCTTAAGTTGGACTTTTGGTGAGTTCCTTGTCATGGGGGCTTGTTCTTGAACTCATCTTAAAACTTCCACCAACGCTTGGATTTCCAATAAGCTCCAACATTTCCAAGTGAATTCACCAAGCCTTGATGAAGTTCATCACAAGCCTTGAGCTCCCAAAGTTGATCCTCTTGTATGTCGGGATCCCAAATCTTGTTTCTACACCCGTCTCTAAGTGGATCATCATTTTTCCAACTGGGTGGCAAGCAATCCGAATTCTCAATGAAGTACCAAACTCTTTTCCTAGATCCAACCAATTGGTCACTAGTCCAACTCTTGCATCTAGCTCTTAAAACCTCAACCTTGATGAGTCTTGATTTGCAACTCCAACCACTAAATATCCTTCTCTTATGCTTAATTCCACAAAGCCTCCTAAGTTGGCAATCTGTTTCAAGTATACCATACTCAAGTGGGACAATAAAACTAATAGAGATAAGTTTTACCCACTCAATTGAAGGAGTAGACGACCACCTAGGAAGAGGAGTCTCCAATGATCTTGACAAAGAATATTCAACTCCTATCCAACTTTGCCGAAGGACTTCCACCTTTTGAAGAGATTCTTCACTTTCAAGCTTTTCCTCACCGGATGCATCCAACTCTTCTCCGTCACTCAAATAATAAATATGAGGTTGAGAGAAATCTACCTCAATGTTGCTTTCAATGTCATCGGGAGAAAGTTCTTCAAACTCAAGGAGTTCATTTGTGGATACGAATTCATTACTAGGAGGGCTTGATTCATGATCATCATCACCAAGGGAACTTCCTTCTTGATCTATTCCGTCCAATTCTTCATAGGGAACATGCCTTGGAGGTTGTGCACTAGCCTACTCAACATCAATTTTAAGCTTTTTGGATAAATACTCTAAAACTCTGGATTCCCATGGAGGTTCAGCATCTCTTAAGTCTTCAACCACTTCTTCCTCTTCAACAAGTACGAATTTCTCCAATTGTTCCAATACAAAGTCACATTCCTCACTTTCCACCGGATTTCCTAATTTTTCCTTCATGCTATGTTCTTCATTAGATTTTCCACATGTAGCCATGGGAGTTCCTTGAGTGTTGAAGCGCAGTGAAGCTAAATTATCTACTACCTCGGTCAAAGTAGCTATGAACTCTAGTGTCGTCCTTTGCATCTCACTTTGCTCTTGAAGAAAAACACCAAGAGTGTCATCCATTGGAGATTGGAGTGGATATAAGGGTTCATTGGTTGGGAGAAAAGCTTCATAATAGGAGGATGGTTCATCATGATAAGGATGTGGCGGCTCAACACTCTCCATCTTTTCCACTTGTTGCACAACACATTTCAGTCCCTTGTTCTCAAATTGAGATTCATTAGCCATGAGAGCTTCGTGTGCTTTTTGGCTTTCCTCTCGCTCCATTTGATGGATGGTTGCTTGAAGTCGATCCATTTCTTTCTTAAAATGATCCCGTGGCTCTTGTTTCGCTTGGCTAACATAATTAGGATCAAATTGCTCTTGGATTGATGGATATGGACATGGTGTATATGGAGGTGATGGTTCTTGGGAGTGATTGGCTTGGAATTGGGGTGGCTCAATGTATGGTTCATTTGGCTCATAAGGTGGTTGGTATGGTAGATAAGAGTTAGGATCATATGAATATGTTTGGTAAAACGGGGCTTGTGAGTACGGTGGTTCAAAGTTATATTGAGGAGGGGGTTCATAGGCATATGGTGGGGCTTATTGGTAACTACAAGGAGGTCCACCATAGTTATTGGATTGATATGCATTCTGGAATGGCTCTTGCTCATAGTATGTTGGTAGAGGTTGTTGCCAAGAGGGTTGTCCATAGGCTTGAGGCTCCTCCCACCGTTGATTGTCCCATCCTTGGTGCATGTTCTCATTGTAGTGTTCATTCCCTATAACATAATTTGAACCAAACTCATAGCCAAATGGGTGAGAATTCATAGTAACAAGAGAGAATAAAAACAAAAGCTAACAAAAACTAATGCAAATAAACTCCTAAAACTAAGAACAACTAACAAAGAAACAAAAGGCAAACATATTCACAATATTCACAATAACCAAATTCATGGAAGAGATCAGTAGTATATTTCTGCTGATTCATGACAATTCTCTCTTAGCTCCGTGCGATTTCAAAACCCAAAAGTACTTAAGTTTACTTATGTCCTTGATGTTGAATGCATCATGCAATACCTTTTTCATCCGATTGATTTCATTCATGTAATTATACACAAAAATGCAAGTGAAATCATCTCTGGTGTCTTTTGTAAAGAGGGATGTGTCTGCTTTGGATTGAATGTACCCTGAAACTTTGAGAACTGAGCATAATTTATGGTTCCATTCATGACTAGCTTGTTTGAGCCCATAAAGAGATCTTTTAAGCTTACATGATTTGGTGTGCTAATAGCAGATCCTGTAACATGAGGTGGTTTATTATTTGTCATAGGCATAATGGGTGTATGTACTGATATAAATGTGTCGTCAAAGAGTAAAGCACGATTATTTGAAATTTGAGCATTATTAATAGATGAATTGTTAGTGAATGAACAGTCAGGGACATCTTTAGTGTGAAAAAGAAAATTTCTTTCATAAAAAATGACATTTTGTGATAAAAAAGTTCATTAGTTTGCAAATCCATAAGGAGATACCCTTTAGTGCTAGACTTAAAACCAAAAAATACAGTTTATTTGACTCTCTTTTCTAATTTGATTCTATGAGCAGCTAAAATCGAGGCAAATGCCAAACAACCAAAAATTTTAAAATATTTGATGCAAGGGAGTTTATTAAACATGACTTGATAGGAAATTTTTAAATTTAGAGAAGAGCTAGGAATTTTATTAATGACATGAATAGCATGAGCAGTAGCTAAATGCCAAAATTTTTTAGGAATATTACTTTCAAATAGAAAAGTTATTGTGATGTTTAAGATATCCCGGTGCTTCCTCTCTACTATACCGTTTTGTTGTGGGGATTCCACACAGGTGGTTTGATGTAAAATATCTTTTGTGTTGTAAAAATCATGCATGATAAACTTCTTAACATTATTTGATCTTATGCATTTCACTTTCTTTTGAAATTGAGTTTCAATGATTGTGATGAAGTTTCGAAGCAAATTAGAGGTTTCTCCAATGGTTTTTATAAAATAAGCTCAAGTAAATTTACTATAATTATCTTCTATCGTGAGAAAATATTTATGGCCTTTGATAGATTAAATTGCCAAAGGTCCCCAAATATCAACATGCATCGAATCAAAATATTTTTCAGATTTATTAATGCTTGTAGGAAAAGGAATACGTTTCTGCTTTGCAAAATGACAAGGTGCACAAGGAATGCTTTCATTATCAGAAATGAAAAAATCATAAGTTTTTTTTATTATGTCTAATCTCTCAAAAGAGATGTGTCCTAACCTACTGTGCCAAATATCTCTAAAAGTAGAATCTGCTATAAGTGCTGCTGTGAGTGTAAGTACAGATTTATTGGTGAAGGAATGTAAATCTAAATCAGTGTAATTTTTGAATTCCAGTGTATACAATCCAACCTTATCTTTAGCAATGCCAATCATCTTCAAGCTCTTCCAATCCTGTATCTCACAATACAACTCGTCAAACAAAAATTTATATGGTAAGTGTTTTATGGCTTTGGAAATTAAAGTTATGTTAAAAGAAAAGGATGGAACGTAAAAGACATTTGTGAAGTTTATATTGGTTGAAAAAGAGACTGTTCCATAAATGGTGGAAACAATCTTTGAACCATTTAGTAATTGAAGCATAATTGGATTTAACTTATAATAATTTTTGAAGAATTTTGATGAAAAAGAGACATGTGCAGTAGCACCACTATCCAAATTCCAAAATCCAATCATTTGATTTCAATTTATGTTTGGCTAAGAAAATAATTTGATATATACCTTGGGATGAGGTTTGTGCTTCAATGCCAGTTTTGAGTTATGAACAAGATCCTCTTTACGATCCTGGAATAAAGCAATGAGAGATTGTTTTTTGCTCTTTGAAAAATAAAGAACTTGATCTGTTACTATTCTTTCCTGAAGTAGAGTTACTGATTTTCTCAATTTCATCATCAATGGTGTCATGATTTATGGTTCTTGAGCTTGAATTTTGTTGGTAGTGTGGAGAAAACCTGCTTGTGATAGCATATGTCAACTAAGTGGCCAGTTTTGCCACAATGAGAGAACTTCTTGATCATTCTTCTTCCTCCTAAGTCACGGTCTCTGCCTCCATGCCCTCTCCCTCTTTCTCGAACACTCATGTTGCCTCTATTAGTGTTGAAGTGCTGTTAATTGCAACATTTACCAACATCTTGCTTTTTGCATGATCTGAACTTGATGTTTGCCTTTGTTGTTGCAATAATAGTGAAAAACAGTATTGACATTAGGGAGGGGTCTCATTAAGATGATTTGTGATCTCACATTTTCGAACTCGTCATTCAAGCCTCTCAATAACCTAACCACTTGTGACTGCTTTCTATATCCTTTAACAATCTCTAATCCACACGTGCATGTCCTGTACAATTGCATGATGGAATCAGTTGAAACTCTTCTAATTCTTCCCATAGTCCCTTCATCTTTATAAAAAAAGGAAGTGATTGACAAATCTTCTTATCTTGCTGAGTACATTTCTTCTTCCAATTCAACGATTCTGAACAAATATCCTTCGTCGAATCTGTGCTTAAGATCTTTCCACAACTCTGATGTTACATTACACTACATTACACTTTGCAAAATCTCACTACTTAGGGAAGCATGCAACCAAGACAGAACAAAGGTGTAGCATCTATCTCAAGCTTCAAACGTGCAATCAAATTTATCGAATTTCGGTAAAGATCCGTCTATAAAACTGAGCTTGTTCTTCGTCTTTAGTGATATCCAAACCGATCGAGACCATGAGTGGTAATTCAGTGTAGTTAGAGGATTTGGAGTGAGTGAAATACCTGGATTTTCACTCGGATGAAGGTAGTACAGAGATGCACGATCTTGCATCAAATTTGTGCTTGGTTTTGCAGATTGAACGCCCTTGCATCATCGCTAGTTGGTTCATCAATTGAGCCAAATTTTGAAGATCGAAGGCTGAAAAAACTTGAGTTTTCATATTTTGGCATGGGCCTTGCTCTGGATCAATCATACTGTTTGCTAATTTGTCAAAGTTGGACACAATTGCAGATTCTCAATTCCGCGATGTCTCTACCTTGCAATGGAGGAGCGAGATCTACTAAGGTGTCACCGTTTGAACATCCATGCTCACTGCACCATGATAAAATCTGCTATTATGCTGCAGAATTTGAATCGGGGAATGAGAAAAGAGTGAAAGTGTAGAGTAAACTTGAGAGAGATTCAAAAATAAAATTGTAATTATGGTTAATCTCATTTACTTAAAAATAACTAGTTCATATTTGTAGATACTAGAAACTAAACTACAGTAATTTAACACTCTTCTAACTAACTTAATGCTATGAGTTGGCAGTCTCTAACAAACTTCAGACTCTAATAAATTTATGTAATAATTCTACTAATTTGAAATTACAACTAATTAACTATATAAGCTGCATAGTCTTATCATCTAATAATACTTGTAAAAAATTATATCAAAATCTAATCTTAAAAAATAAAATGATAATAATGAAGAGAAAAATGATATTTTTGTAAGAAAAAAATTTAATGTTAACCGAAAAACAGAAATAAAATTAAATAAAATATTAAAAATAAAATATTTTAAATGTTAAAATAAAATTTAAATCTAATTAAAACGTGAAGTATTAAAATAATATTTTATTTTTATTATTCAATATTTCAAAAAAATATTATAAAATTATTTATTTTAAAAATTTAAATTATTCGATAAAAATACATGAGTCAATTAATCAAAAGTTATAGGTTTAACGTGAAATAAAAATACTTGGAGTATATATATAGATATTAGAATTTAATGAAGTACTAGCTAGGACTGAGGAGAGGAGTCGCTGTACGATAAATAATTAAATATTGGAAGATACACAGCAATTTTTCAGTATTATTATTATTATAAAACATTATTCCTTGCCACGTCAGCAAACTCCGTGTTTCTTGGGTTTTAATTTCCAGCGCATGAACTCCAAGTCCCAGGAAATAAGAACTTCATCCGATTTGTATATTAATATTTAATTTAATATTTAATATTTAAAAGTAGTAACTTTGCGCTCTTCATATATTAAATTATTGTTCAAAATTGTCACTACCTACAAAAATATTTTTGAAAAGATAGATTCACGAATCTTACTATAGTACTATTGCCCCAAGTTGTAAATTTTTATTATTATGCGCAATAGAATTCAACCAATGTATCATAATAGAAAGATGAAATGATGATATCACTCAATTCATTATATGAATGAGAGTTTCATTTTATGGATACATGCATGCATGCTACTATCAAACTTTACAATGTTCAATGTTTCTTCACTAACAAGTGCAACCTATTCATAACTAGACCTCTTTAATTAAACATTATAATTAATTAATTATATTCTAATTAATCCGCTACTATTAGCTATGAGAGATTGAGAGAAGTGTATGTATGTGGACATATATGGAAGCATAGCAGCCTCTAATTATTACTATGTATCAATGCATTTGAGCTTTGGAATAATGTTCATGGATGAATGCATGCACCTATTGTCAGTTACTTTTCACAAGTCTTACACACATTTGTATTTGTGACTAGATACACCTGCTACTACTTTAACTATTATTATTATATGTTTATAAAAAAAACTTGTCAATTGAACTTGCATTTTTGTCTTAGTGTGGGTGCTATATTAAGAAATTGAGTGGTGAAAATGTGTGTGTATCACTTGGTGAGTTATACTTCACTTCATTTCCTCTCTAATAGTTTTGTTATTTTCCACTTGGTGAGTTATCATGCATGGGAATTGAAGAACATCATCACAATACAAAAGGTTGGATTATAAATTATTTTATTTTGTTTATTTTCATCCTTCCTTCTTTATATAACTTACTATATCATGTATTTTTATTTTATTTTTTTATTTATTTTTTATTTTTTACTTGTTAAGGTTCAAGAAGAAAACTTGCACTCATGAAGGAGGAGAGCAGAAATTTATATATATACACATGTAAGTACTAATTATCATTTCATGTCCCTCTATTATTATTATTATGTTTTAAGTGTCTAATATGCATATTAGAAATTAAATAAAATTTTATTGGGCTCCCATAAAATATTGTAATATGATGCTGTTTAGTTTTGGGCATACCATGCTTGGTTAGTAGCCGTGGGTTCCATAAAAAGCATATGTAGTTTCTAAAATAGGAATTATTTCATTCCACCAGAAAAGAGTACAGAGTTAAGAAGTACAACTAATTATTAATTATTAATTAATGATCTCAGCACATAATATATTATATATATGTTATATTAAATTAATGAAATCTTGCATTATTAAACAAGAGTAAACAGCGGTTGACCAAAAACTTGGTGCTTAATCCTCCTCCGTATGTCTTTTCAATATGAGTATATATATGGTACACGCACATTAGAAAAACATTTATAATAATTAAGTTATAAAAAAAAGTAATACTTTATTTAAATTTATTTGTGATCACTAATTTAAACTTGTTAATAGGACCTATTTTCTACACTCAATTAAATGTTTAAAAAAATATTGTTGTGACATTTTTATGGAATATTTAGTTATTATTGTTAATAAAAAAAGTATAGATAAAGATTATTTTGATAAATTAGTGGAGATAAATTTAAACACATTTTTTTAAAATCAGTTGCTATTATTTATTTATTGAAAAATATTAAGTAATTAATATTTTTATATTTATTTTGTATTTAAGTTAATATTAAGTAATTTTTTATTTTCTTATTAAAAATATTCATTTTTAATATTTTTTACTTATTTATTTAATGGAAGAACTACAATTTTTTCTTGCTATACAAAATAATTTATTTATTTACTCAAATATTAAATAATCCCTTTTTCTAAAAAAGTCATTATTATTATTATTATTATCGCCCTCATCTTTTTTTTTATATTATTCAATTTTTTTATCTTTTTAGATTTTTTGTAATAAAAGTATTAATTTTTTTGTAAGTTATGGATATTTTCTCAAGTTATAAAATTTAGGTGTAACCAAGTTAAGGATTTGATGAATCCTGCTGACTTGTAACCAATGAACGGATTCCAATGAGAATTTGGCGTTTTCTCAAAAGTACTTTTAATTTATTATATTAAAATCCCATGAGGTCAGAACTCAGAAGAACCATGTCAATAAAGCGCACTATTTATTTATTTATTTTTGTTGTCCATTTATTTAGTTATTATTTTATAACAATAAAATTAAAAATATTAAAAAAATAAAAAATATTTTAACATAATAAATAAACAAAAAATAAGACAGTACATAGACTAGGACATTCAACATAGTTAAAGGCCAAGGATATTAAAATTTGTTAGAACATATTGAACTGCAGAATTTTCAACATAAAAATTTATAACCCTTCTAATTTTATTTCTTGTACACAAGATGTATATAAGAGTTTAATTTTGATGTATTAATATCATTTAATCAGATTTATATATTTAAATAAATTTTTAAATAATAAATTTAATAATTACTTACTTTTACTGATGATGTAATTGATTGATTGTCTGTTAAAAAAAATTTATATATTTAACATACATGAAAATTAAATTATGTATATATAAGTCACCATCAAAACTTAGATTAAAAAGGTTAGTCCTGGTTGTGACCCAACCCATATAATGTAAAAAAAAAAAAGGTTTTGAGTAAAAGTTTACTTTTACTTTTTACTTTATATATGTTTACCATAAATGTTATTTGGGAAGAAAATCTTGTATGCAGTGGCGGAACCAGAAATTTCATAAGAGGGGGGCCAATTAAATATAAAATATAACAAAAAATTAACAAAATAT
>NC_029773.3:13030910-13035487 GCF_000817695.3 Arachis duranensis | reverse complement strand
AAAAAAATATTAAACCTATTGAGCAATAACAAATAATTTTAGAAACACAAATATATAATAACCAAAAATAAAGTTATTGATTTACCTGATTATTTTTTGTTCCAAGTCTCACAAAAAAATAATTCTATTGAGTTTTGTCCTCACTTCAATCTTTGAACACTGTCCATTATAAAAATAAATAAATTAATTATTTTAAATAAATAATGTAAATAATACTTGACATTGTCATTAACTTAAAAAAAATTGAAATATACCTCTTTGAATCTTTGTTGTGCATTCAATGGTTAATATTTTGTTGTTCACTTCTCTTCAATGGTTTTTCTTCATATGTCTTGTTTTGGTATGAAAAGAAAATTAAAATGAGAAGAGTAGAAGACCAAAAGTTTGGAAACCACTAAAAGAGAGAGAAAAGTGGCGCTGATGCCTCTAATGGCTTGAAACAAATATTTGAAAAATGTACTAGTGTTACTTTAATTAATAGTATGGGCTTGGGCTAGTATAATAGAACCATTTTTATTAATTATTAGAATGGGCTATTTGTTAACAAGAGCAACAATAATTCAAATATCTAATACATAATGCAGTTTTTAGTTTTTTTAATTTATAAAATTTTGTAACTTATATTTTTTTTAATATTATATATAAAAAAATTTAATATTATTAATTATTACTATTTACTATTTTTTTTAAAAAAATTTGGGGGGGACCATGGCCACCTTAGGTCCCCCCGTGGATCCGCCACTGCTTGTATGTGTGATTTTTTAGAATCTAAAAAATTATAATTTATTAATTATTTAGTTATTTTAATTTTTTAAGATGACTAATGCGTATATAATTAATTGGATGCCAGATTGTTAGACTCAGTGATTGCGTTGATCATTTTCTGTTCAGTAGATTTCTCTCCATATAGGTATGTATCCTTAGCTAATAACTTTACTGTGATTAAACTCAATTAAATTTTAATTCAATTTAATGGCTAATATAATTGAGACTTATATAATTAATGTTAATTTAAATTGTATGTTTAGAATAAAGACTACTTAAATTTATATAATAGAATTGTAGGATTCGAGCGATAAATGATTCTATATAAAAGATATAAAGTTTTTTTTTATTTATTTACCGCATTTTTGATGTGAAAAATACAGTAATCCGAATAATTATGAATAAGCATAATTGTAAATTATATGGCTTGTGAATTATTTTTTTAAAAATGTTATTTGTATATTAAAATTAGTAATTAAATTTAGTTATTGTGTATTTATGTATCAATACATATGTAGTATAATTTATTTTTAATGTGTACTTTATATTTGTGGTTGATTTTAGTCGTTAAATTTAGCGAATAGTTAGCATGGTTAATTTATTTTATGTAATATAGGAATTGAATTTAGGTGTTTGATTTATTAACTATTTGAGTTATAATGTATGGAATTTGAAATCTCGAATTTCTTTAGTTTTACAGAAGACTCTTACAATTTGTTATATCAATGATGCAAAATTTTGATTCGATGTTTGAAACCCACATTTAGGAGTGGGTTCAACGATGTGCTTGTAAGAAAACTGATGAATATTAAAAAAATACTATTTATATATTAAAATTAATTATTAAAATAAATTATTATGTATTTATATATAAATATATATATATATATATGTATTATTTAATAACTCATTTTATATTTTAAATATTCTAGCATACGCACACGTACGTGATTGATCTTAAAGGAGTGAAAAAATTGAAGTTCTTAAATTCCCATGTTCAAATTGTCAGGAGCTTAAAATTGCGTGACTTTTTAATAAATGAGTACTTATTTATTTTTTTGATATTTGTACTAAATCTTGACCCAAATAAATTGAGAAAATTGAATACAAATATATTTAATAGAGTAAAAATTCAGGTACAGTTAATTTTATGTAAAAATTTAGATAAAAATTTAGATAAATCAGTTAAATTATTTAACGACTTTCAACTATCAATTTTACGTAAAATTAACTGTATTTGAATTTTTACCATTCAAAATACATCAAAATATTTATATTTTGTTTTTCTTTTCAATCATTATTTTAATATAGAATTCACCCATAGTATATATAATATCTAACACTAAAATTGTCCATTCGATAATACTATATATCAAGATAATAAAACACTTGATGATTAGCAACCCTTAACGTCATATTGTATAGTTGAATTAAGAAAGGGTTATATAAACACAGTTTTTTAACAAAATATGTTTCACACTAATATTGTAATTAAAAAAAAACACACACACCAATGACACGATATATAAGCTACAAAGTAAAACTCTTTATTTATCCATTTCGCATTGCAATCAAGATAAATAAAAAGATTAATCCTTTTGCTGAATCCACAACTAAATTATTATAGTTTCTATTGTATCTAAATCACCCTTTATAACAGAATGCCTCGCAATGTTGCTCCACTCGTTCATATAACAGAATGCCTTTATTTTGAAGCTTGAGAATCTCACCTGCTCCTGGAGGATTTTGAAAATTAGTTAGTTTTTCCAATTAGAACATATGGTCTCGATTTCAATTCTTAAAAAAAAAATTTATACACTAAAAATTAATCACTATATATTTATATATAAATATATATATTATTTTATATATTTTATATCTCAATATATATTATGTATAAATGATTGATCTGTGAGTTCTTTTTTTTTGGTCCATAAAAAATCCTATAAAGTGAATCGAGTCACCCTTACCTAGTTGCTTTAGATCTAGGACTAAAATCTTAATTTCAGTTTTTATTTAATTACTATAATATAATAACTGTACTATTAAATTATTTTAAATGTGTTTTAAAAATATATTTTACTAAAAGCTATTAAAAATGTAACTTTTAAGTTTTAATAAATTGAATAAAAGTTAAATTCATAATTATTTAATCAAAATTGGCAGAATATGTCTATTTATGCATTGTTAAAAATTTATCGGTAAATTTTAAGAATTAATGTTTTATTTTTTGTGTATAAATTAAAATTAAATTAAACATCACTGATTTTTTTCATTTTTCAAATTTTTAAAAACTTATTGAGTTTTCTTTCCATATATTTCTGAAACTCATTAGTGACGAGTAATTTAAAAATAGTAAATATTGGACACTAAAGACTAAAGTACACAGTTGACTAATAAATTCTGTTTATATCGTTTAATCAATAAGTAATAATTCATAATCATTTAGATACTCCGGTTTGAAATAAACATTTTCAAAATAATATCAATAATTCTTTTTTGATAGACAAATAATATCGATATTTTAACTCACGTTTTCAAACTCTTAAGAAAATAAATAAATAAATAAACAGTTATCAGGTTGTACACGTGGATCATTTACTTCCCTTTCCTTTACTTTCTTTGTCGTATTCTCTTCAATTTCTATTGAAATCTTAACCCAATTCGCTCAAATTTTAAAAATGAAACTGACAAAATTGATTTATTAAATTTAAAATTCGATACAGCACTCATTTAATTTCAGTATTTAATAAATAAACTTTATTTTCACCCAAAACTGTTTATTTTTAAAAGAGATTTAGATCCTCTAAATTTTATTTTAGAGAATAAAATGTGATATTCTATCCTTTGAATCTTAAATACATGTAAAACCAAGAATAAATATGAAAAAAAAATTATTCAAAAATAAAAGATCATACTTTTTTCTTTAAAATAAAATTTAAACTTTAAAAAATTCAATCTTTTTAAAAGACATAACATCCTCTTGTTTAAAATAATTTTCTACACCTAGTGATGAAACTTTATAAAATATATTTTTTCAGCACATATTATGTTAGATTTTCGTATTAGAACTTTAAAACTAAGAAAAAATTTCACATTTTATTTTTATCACATAACTTAAACTCTTATATTAATCCTTAAAACAAAAGGAAACTAATTTTTTAAAAATTTGAATAACCCCACAGCAGATATAATAATATAATAATAATTGATAAAGTAGTTAGGTGTATGTGGTATATTAGGCATCATTTCGTTTTCCTTCTTCTTCTTCACTCTTCAGTTCCCTTTTTCCATTTCTACTCATAAGATAGATATGAATGCTACAATCAAATTAACTTGTGTTGCCAAGTACCTTTATTACTTCTTCAAGATTAGTTGCTCGGCAATAATGGTGGATTACATTATTATGAGGTAGGTTTGATTTTCTTTCTTCCTTTAATTTTCCGTGGAGAATTATATTATTATTATTATATCATATATATATAGGGTGATTTTAGAATCAAAGTCATTTTAGTGTTTCGTATTATATATATATATACTAATAATTAATGAAAGGAAATTAAGGCTTTATTGTGTTTTTCGGTGTGTGAGCTGAGGGGATTATTATTCTCCTATTGGAATTTGATTCAAATGAGAATTAATCCGTACAAATTCCATGCATTAAACGGCATTTACAAGAATAATAGATCTTAAAATATATTAAAATGTATGATATTTATGGGTGGAGATGGATGATGATTTTTAGATAGATATATGGTGCCTAATAATTTTATAAATTATTATGTATATATGTAAATTTATCAATTTTGTTG
>NC_029773.3:12994517-13030895 GCF_000817695.3 Arachis duranensis | reverse complement strand
CAATTTTCTCTTTGTTTTTTTTTTTTTTTTGTTATGTAAGTTTATGACTCCGACAAGAAGAATTGTTGTTTTTTTAATTGTTGTCTAATTTCTAAGATTTTGGATTTTGAGTAATAGCTATGCAGTATTTAATTTCTTGAAGAACAATAATCATACACAACCCTTTTAATTTAATTTGGCCTAATAAATTAAACAAGCTCACTACTCAAGTTTTGAGGAAGCTTAAGGATCAATAAATAGCATTGTCTTTCTTTCTGTATTCATGTACTGGAAATGGGATATATGGTGCTTGATCATTAACTGTGGTTAATTAATTGATTAATTATTAATTAATCATCATTAAATTGGTGATGCTCTTAATTAGAGAATATATTTGATTTGAATCGTTTAGGTATATTGGTAACAGTGTTGAATGTGATGATGTCTTTGCTTGCTATATCTATGTGTAGGTGTTAATAGTTAGTTCATGGCATCAATTAAGCACTTATTGATTTAATTTGTGTTTATGTGAAGTTTTTGCTGTGTTATTTTATGTTATTGGAAATGAAATGAATAGAAGAATAACACTGGTTGCAATCAAAATGAGACTTAGAATATTATCAAAACTTTTAATAAAAATTATGGAGGTGGTTAAATAAAATGAAATAGGATTTATCCTTCTAACAACTACTAACTATGTAGTATGATGTGATGCATGATTATTTTTCACTTTTCTTGAAATTGCTTCTTGCTTTTCTTCATCATTTGTTCTCTGAAAAAAAATAAGTTATGAATTGAGATCATGATTTTATTGGATAGTAAAAATGTGTTACCGAAAAGAAAAAACTTGTGTTATTGAATTAGTATTTTTTCATGGAATACTTACTTCATATATCCAAACTACAAAGTATACCTCTTATATTTCAAAGCCCCCATAATTCATAATCAAATAAATCTAGCTAGTGTCTCTTAATTAAGTATTCATCATGTTCCTAATTAACCTTGAAATACATTCTATCGCCATGAGATAAAGTATATTTTGTTATGATTTTATGTTGATTTAATTTGATATTGAATTGATTTTGTAGTTATGATTAGATTGTATTCTTCGTTTATTAATATGTACTTTTCATTGTGTACTATACAACACATCTAAATATTATCTGAATTAATTATGTTATATATACATAAAATAAGTCACTAGTTAGCCATTATGTGTAGAAATCATATTTAATATATTATTATAAACAAGTTTAATTATTCATTTATTGTTGGTTGAATATTTTTATTATGGCATGTTTAATTATTTTGGTGATTGATTATATAGTTAAAAGAATGTTTGAATAAATATGTATAAATATACACAAATATAATAATTGATTTAATGATTGAATTTTAGTATATATGGAATACTTTTATTATAAGTCTTACATCTCTCAAGAATATAATAAAGTCTTTAAATAATTTATAAATATGAGATATCTCTCGCTTTATGAACTAACTTTTAAAATTGAATTAGTGTCACTTAATCTTAATTCTAATATGATGTTAAGGTTTAATCCATCCAATATTGTTGAGATGTATTACAAGTTTTAAGTCCATGAAAGATAGGACTTCTAAAAAAAATTAGAAGTGTGAGTATCTCTCACCTCACAAATGAGCTTTTGGGATATCTGAGTTCTAATAATTTTTGTATCTCAAAATGAATTCTAGCATAACCAATGATAAAATGATATTTAAATTGCACTCTTTTTCTCATTATTATATATCCCAAAAGTAGCAAACTAAAGAATGCTTTTTTTGCATGCATAGGTTAATGAAGTTAATGTCATTAGTGATGTGTGTTGTTTTCTATCATTTAGTGAGATTGATATTGCACATATATTGAATGCTTTTTCGGTTATTGTGGCTGTGAAATCGTCTTACTTCCTTTTGATTAATTACAAACAGGATGTGAAGAAGGGGATAATCCAGATATGATGAGATGGAATATAAAATACATAAGGTACTAAACTACTATAAGCTCTATTGATTTGCTTACTTAACTCTATGCTGATATGTATATATGTGACTGTGAAAGTGTTTGATATTATAACCGTTCTGTACTTCTGTTAGAGAATTAACTCTAGCCAACTAGAGTCAATTAGTTGAAAAACAGGTCTGTTATAAAAAAAGAATTTATTATACTATTTTTTACAAAACTAAAAATAAAAATAATTAGTTTGAATTATTGGCTTATGTTGTAGTTAGCTCCCTAAACTTTTTCATATTAATTTGTATATCTTATTCTTAAAGCATGGATTTTTCTTATCCTTTATATATATGTTGTGCATGTTTTAAGACTGTGTGGTTATTGGTAATTGCTGATAAATGTGTTTGTGAGAGTTTATCCAATTTAATGTTATTAGATTATTCACCAGTAAATGTTCATGTTTTTTATGATCATTTATAAGCGTAAAAGAGTGTATTATAAGTTCTCTTAAGAATAAGGTTTTCAGAGAATTTATTATTATATAAAACACTTCTTGTTCTATGAACTAGTTTTTAGAGCTGAGTTAGACCTATTTAATTTCAATTCTAATAGTTTGTATGATGATGGTTTTAAATTGGTTGCAATCAGGATTGTGATTATCCTGGTATGAAAATAGTGATAGTACTTGTTACTGAATCTTGTAATTGCTGTTGCAGTTCAGAATTTTTGAGTGTCAAAAAAAGGAAAAGAAAATTTAGTGAAACACAAACACAATAACATGGTTTAATCATTGTATATGCAGTTATAGCTAGGGCTTGTTGTGTTTTGATTAGACTCTGAAATGCTTACAATAATCTCTAAATTCCAAAAAATAATCACATGTGATACAACTTAGACAAAATTTTGAATGTATGGTATTTTTCTGTGCAAGTATATAAATCATTATAAGTTGAGAATTGTTTTTTGTAGAAGCATCATCATCTTCAACCTAAGGCCTTTGTAAGTAATTAATTATACTTGTTGAATGCTTATAATGCAATATGCCTCATAACCAATTACTAAATGCTATATCATGCAATATATAATTTGAGTTACTTTTCATATATTGTTGTTTTTCTGTGTTCTATTTGGGATGAAGGTTAGTTTTGGTATTTTCTGTGTTGATTTAATTTCATGCTGAAACCATTTGTTGACTAATGACTTGAGTTTTTTTTCAAAGCAAACTAAGTCTGTGTAAGATGAAGAACATACACTTCAGCAAGAATATATTAGATGACTTTAGATTGTAGTTACAACCCTAATTAAAAAATTACAAAAAAAATAAAGTTGTCTCAGTTACTACTACAATAATACTATGGCTAATTTGGTTGTATTTGTTGTTGTGAATTGCAGTTTATTAAGACCATGATAGTTATATGTATGCAAAAGCAAACTATATAGAGGAGAAACTACCCAAATTTTGGAGAACAATTTGAGTTCAACTAATAAAGATGAAGAGCAAATGGTAGGTTTCTTATATAACTTATAACAATAATTTGACAACATTTCTTTCTTAAGTGGATCAACAAAGAAGAAAGGACCTATTATAGAAGGGAACTCATTTTGGGCATGGATGCCCTAATTCTATATTTATTTATTCCAAAATATAGTTGCAGAAGTCGTTTTATTTAGTATTCATTAATTAATTTTAGCAACAATTAATGAATGCCAAATAAAATAAGTTCTGATTTTTTTTATCTTCCTAACATTATTGAAAACTGTTTATTTTATTTGATTGTTAAAAAATTTTTATAATTAACTTATTGCTATAGTCCTAATTTATCTAATATATAATAAAATTTTATAACAGAATAAAAATTTTGTTCTAATATTTTAGAACTTAATATACCAGCTTGTAAATATTATAATATTTTTGAATTATTCTAAGATTTTTACTAATTTAATAGATCAAATAAGATACTAATTGTCAAAAAAAAAAAGAGAAGAAAAAAAAAGAAAATTGAGTGAAATAAAAGACACTAAAATATGATTGGATATTGTAGCCGACCACACCTGGCGAATGAGACATACTTCATTTTTGTGGTAGTATGGAGTAGCTAGGGCTTGTTGTGTTTTGATGATGATGATGAGATTCTGAAATGCTTAGTAGATACTCAAGATATTCAACTCCCAAATCTTCTAAAACCATGACACCACCACTATTGTTGTTATTATTATTATTAGTAGTAGTAGTTGATGAAGATTCCTTAGATGATGATGATGATGATGATGATGAATCCTTGTTTTTGTTCTTGATGTTCTTGTTATTAGCCTTTGAGGACCATGATGCCAATTTTCTTTGGAGGGAGTTCCTCTCTTTGAGTGCAAGTGCAGGTGAAGAAGAAGAAAAGGGTTTGTGTTTGTTGTTGGAATCAGAATCCATGATGATTCCTTGCAAAGAATCTTTGACCTTCTGGAAAGAAAAGTTGAGAAGAGCAGAGTAGCCTCTCATGGAGAATGCAGCTTGATCATAAGCCAAAGCAGCATCTTCAGCACTCTCAAATGTTCCAAGCCAAACCCTTCTTCCATTCCTTGTTGTGTCTCGAATTTCTGCTGCGAATTTTCCCCATGGCCTCTTTCGAACTCCTATGTAACTTCTTCTTCCTCTTCTTTTACCATCTTCCTCTTCTTCTTCGTGTTTCTTCTCCTTCTTTAGGGTTCTTGATTCTGATGATGACGATGATGAGAAGTCAACCATGTGAAACGATAAAGAATCTTCAAATGGTTCATCAAAACCAACACAATCATTGTCCTTCATTGGTTGGAACCCAAAGGAGGCAGTGTATGATGAATCTTGATCCCAAAAATCTGTGTTGTGGAAGAACAAAGGATTATTGGTCATTTTTGGCAACTGATGAGGATCATTTCAATTTCTCTTTTGGATATATCATCATTTATATAATTATGTTGACCTACCTCAAATTGATTAATTAAAACCACCCCAAAACATATAATCTTTGGTATAGTATGATTATGTGTCACTATCATTTATGACGTCATACTAATAATTCAAGAGCACCTATGGGCTATGGTAACCTTTGTGAAAGAATATTCATCTTGTTTTGTCTTATTAGAAAAATAAAAATTTCTTAGATGTAGTTAGATATGTAGAGATGAGATCCAATGATGGTTTTTTTGTTTGAATTTTTCAAACCTTATTATGTCATTTGTGGAGATGTATATAATATAAAATATTTTAAAAATAATTTAAACAAGATATATATTTATATATAATTAATTTTAGTAATTATTTTTGGTGTATATACAAATAACATTTTTGATATATACAATAGGCCAAAATCCAATTATATTGTAATTTCAAGAATAATCTTCATGTATAGCTTGTTTTGATCAATTGGGATTTTAGTTAAGATTATAATTTTTTATGGTGTAATCTACTAAATTTTATACATAGAAATATAATTATTTATATTATTTTTTTATTTTTTAGAAAAATAGTTTTATAATATAGTATTAAAATCTAATATTTGTTGATTTAAAAAAATACAGCATAAGACAAATTAAAAAAAAATCTATGTTAAATTTATACAAATCTAAAAAAAAATTCTCGCATCAATGATATGTTAGAAACATAATTATTAATCGATTTATAAGTTTATCTAAAATAAAATATTAGTAAAATGATAAAATAATAATATTCTAATTATCTTTGAATCAAGATAATGAACATATACCAAATAATAAATGTTACAAATTTAATTAAAGATAATTAAAATATTATTTTATTATTTTATTAATATGTCTATTAATTTTTTTTCATTATTAATACGATACTATTTCATGACATATTATAAATTTCATATCAATTGAGGATATAGTTTTGATAATGATTGTGAGACAACTTTAAGTATCTGAGCTAACTTTCAAAATTAAAATAGAGTTACTAATTAAATTCTCATATTTTCTATTGTATAGTTAAACCATATTAATTAATTTGGTTTATTTGTTTGACGTTCTTGAAAGATAGAGATAACATATAACTGAGGTAATACCAAAATGAAGTCAATATATTTTGATATGAAAAATCTACTTACAACTAAAACTGACGTGTAATATTAAATGTATTTATCAAGTGCTAAACACATGGTCCTACAAACAGAGAACCACGCAAAAAACAGAACCAACAAAATCAACTAGACTATCTAAATACACATCCAATGATCCAATTTCCCACTATCTTGAGAAATCTCCTACCAAAAATCCAATGCCCCAACCAACAACTTCTTCGGCAATAACTTCAACATATTGACACATTTGTATTCAACTAACTTCTCACATCATATTTTATAATTTATTTTAACATTATCCATGTTCATAGATATTTTAAGACTACAACTTGTCAGAAATAATTTGAGGGTTTAATTATTCTAAAATTCTTATAATTTTATTAAATTTTTACATTATTTTTTTATTGTCATAATATATTAAATTTTATAATTAAATTTCTATTATAATAAAAATGTTAGAATTAACAAAATATTCTGTTAAACAAAATGAATGTACTTAACATTTGGCTGAATATTTCTTATAGCTTAACAGAATATTCTATTAATTTTAATATTTTTATCACAATATGAATTTAATTACAAAATCAGATATGGTATAAGAATCTAATTAAAAAAATATAAATACTTAATTAAAAATTTGATAAAATTATAGAAATCGACAAAATAATTAGACCTATTATGAGTAATAATTATTTCTAATTACAAAAAATTCGAACACTGCTAAAATTAATTACAAAAATTTAACTAACATTATATTCATAAAAATTAATTTTGTTAATAAAAATATCTAATTATTAATTTTTTATTTTTTTATATAAAAAATATATTAAATTTTGAAAAGTATAGGTAAATAATAAAAATACTAAACAATGTAAACAATAGATATATTGGATGTTTAATTCATTAGGTGTGCGGATGGTTATTCTAATATTAAAATTTAGGTAATTAATTTAAGAGCGTAGTGTGTTTTTATTTTATTAGTTCAATTTTAAAGTTCATTGTTCACATTATTCACAAAAATATTCTCTACTTAACAAAATCTTTTTATATTTCTAATCCATCTTGCTTCGGTCTCTAGAATATTTTCTTTTGCATTTACTCTCAATTTCCACCTCACCGTCATCCCATACATCCACCTCTTTTCTTTCTCCCTCGTCTTGAGTTCCATACCTCCCTTGAATTCAGATTCAGATCAAAATTAAAAAAAAAAATTAATTCAGAAATTGTTGTAATTATAGTTATGAAGGCATAGTGCTATTGTTGTTTGTTGATTGTGGTGGTGATGTCGTCAAAGTGGGGATTGGACCCGTGTTTGGAAACAGTGGCGGAACCAGAAATTTCATAAGAGGGGGGCCAATTAAATATAAAATATAACAAAAAATTAACAAAATATGATTTGTAGCATATATATCAAAAAAGTAATTATATTATATAAAAGTCAATGTTCAACTACATACTTTAAGATTTTGATATTTTTAAACTTGCTCGACGATGCTTCATGGAACTAAAATCATCAATTATCATCTCTGAAGTGAATTTTGAAGCAATTTCCTTTTCAATATATACAATCATACAATCTGCTAAAAATTCATCTTCCATCTTGTTTCGAAACCTTGTTTTAATAATCTTCATAGCTGAAAAGGCCCGTTCAGTTGTTGCTGTTGTCACAGGAAGAGTCAAAACAAGACGAATTAATCTATCAATTAAAGGATATATATTTGATTTTCCTGTCTCTGTCAATTTTTGACACAATTCAGCAAGAGTAGACAAATTCTGAAAATCTGGAGCTTTAACCACATCAAGTTCATAATGTTGTAACTCATAATCCAATTGAATCTTTTCTTGCTCAGAAAAATCTAAAGAATAGAAATTCTTTACAAGATTGCATATGTTGCAAACACTGAATAACTTGAAAGCATCTTTAGGATCTAGAGATGTACTCAGTATGAGGAGCTCGGTTGCTTGCTCACTAAATCTACTATTTAGCTCTTTCAATTGAAAATCTATCACGCTAGTAAAAATGTCAACACGATAGTGGTGTTCAACAGTGACAACATCCTTTTTACGACGAGACCGAATTATGTCACTAAAAGAAGCACCCATATCAGGTATCTGAATAGCATGATCATTGCAGAAAGAACTAACTTTCTCCAAAAGTGCTCCCCAACTACTATCTCTTAACTGTTGAATCAATGACTTTGTACTAGAAACCAGATGCATAGCATTCAAAATGTCTTGAGATTTTTGTTGCAATGCTTGACAAAGTTTATCAGTGATTCCCATGATTTCTTTCATCATATGCAAAATGAAAACAAAATCAAATGATAATAAAGATTTAAGAGCATAAGTAGCATCACCACGTTGAGAATATGTAGATCCATTAGTAGCCAAATCTTCCAGAACTGAAGTTGTTGCTCCAAACATACGTAAAAGGCTACAAATTGAGTTGAAGTGAGAGCTCCACCTAGTATCTCCTGATCTTTTTAATGTGCCAATTTGATTTGCTCCCCTTCCTGTTTCAATTTGATTAGTTGCAACTAAATGGAAAATTTCAGTTGCATAAGCAGATCGTAATTCATCATTGCATTTGCAAGAAGAACACATAACATTGATAATATTACTCAAACTTAAAAAAAAAGCATGAACATCAACAACTTCTTTAGCCGCAGCAACAAGAGCTAGCTGTAATTGATGAGCAAATCTTTACAAGACTTAACAGCAATATTATGAGGAGAATTAAGAGATTTACCCACATGAGATAAAAATGCACAATCCTTTCCATTATTCACTTTTTTCCAATTGCGAAATCCTCCTGATGTGAATGGACTTGATTTTCTAGAAAATAAATAGCATGGAAGACAAAATGCAGCATCCACTTCTGGCGAATATTCTAGCCAAGAAAAACTCTTAAACCAATGAGCTTTGAAACGACGAGGATGACTTTCTAGACCAGAAAGAGGGTACTCATCCATAATAAATTGATATGGTCCAAACTTTATGTATGCTCTACGGATTTTATCTTGTTGATTGATAGGATAATTCCAAATTTGCGGACGCTTTCCGGAATCACGCATCAATGTATCAATATTAACTTGATCTATTTCAGTCCTTGCTATTTTGGAAGCAGGGGGTTGAATATCTTGCTCAACAAGTTGTGTCACAGGTTGCTCAATAATATTTTGAACATTACTCAAAGAATCTGAAGCTGAATTTTGTTCATCATATATTCTCTCTTTTCACTTGAAAAATGAGTGAATTGTTTTCATCTTTGACATTTTTAACTTAACTTGAACTATCTAACAAAAAAAAAACAAAAATAATTGCATATATATTATTTTCTTAAAAAAAAATATTAAACCTATTGAGCAATAACAAATAATTTTAGAAACACAAATATATAATAACCAAAAATAAAGTTATTGATTTACCTGATTATTTTTTGTTCCAAGTCTCACAAAAAAATAATTCTATTGAGTTTTGTCCTCACTTCAATCTTTGAACACTGTCCATTATAAAAATAAATAAATTAATTATTTTAAATAAATAATGTAAATAATACTTGACATTGTCATTAACTTAAAAAAAATTGAAATATACCTCTTTGAATCTTTGTTGTGCATTCAATGGTTAATATTTTGTTGTTCACTTCTCTTCAATGGTTTTTCTTCATATGTCTTGTTTTGGTATGAAAAGAAAATTAAAATGAGAAGAGTAGAAGACCAAAAGTTTGGAAACCACTAAAAGAGAGAGAAAAGTGGCGCTGATGCCTCTAATGGCTTGAAACAAATATTTGAAAAATGTACTAGTGTTACTTTAATTAATAGTATGGGCTTGGGCTAGTATAATAGAACCATTTTTATTAATTATTAGAATGGGCTATTTGTTAACAAGAGCAACAATAATTCAAATATCTAATACATAATGCAGTTTTTAGTTTTTTTAATTTATAAAATTTTGTAACTTATATTTTTTTTAATATTATATATAAAAAAATTTAATATTATTAATTATTACTATTTACTATTTTTTTTAAAAAAATTTGGGGGGGACCATGGCCACCTTAGGTCCCCCCGTGGATCCGCCACTGTTTGGAAATGACGTGGCGCTCCTCCTCCACCTATCTTCTTCTTCATTGGTGACAAAACCCTCCCTCTTCCTCCATGCCTTGATCGTTCGAGATGGCGGCGATTGTCATTTCCTCCGCCCTCAGTTTTGCCCTCTCCTTTTATTTTTTTTAGGTGAAGTATTTTTTATTTTTAAAATTTGGTTAAAGTTTTAAAAATATCTTTAAATTTTATTTTGTTTTAATTTTATCTTAAAAATTTTTTATTTGCATCAAATAAATTCTTAATGATTAATTTTTTAATAAATTAAAGACTAGTTCAAAAATAATTTTATAAGAACAACTCTCAATATAAGTAAATCAAGCATAATTTTTATGCATTATTATTAGATTGGTCTTAATTTTTTTAAAAAGGATAAAGTATACTTTTTAAGTTTTATTTGGTTTCAATTTTCTCTCAAAAAGTTTCGATTTACATTAAATATACATTCGATGGCTAAATTTTCAAAACATTTAAGACCAATCTAACAATAATGTATGAAAATTATACTTGATTTGCTTGTGTTAAGGGTTGTTCTTATGAAATTGTTGTTGAATTGGTCTTAAACTTTTTGAAAAATTAGTCGTAAGAGTATATTTGATACAAATCGAAATCTTTTGGGATAAAATTGAAACAAAATAAAACTTAAGAGTATTTTTGAAAATTTTATCAAACTTTAAAGACAAAAAATATACTTTACCCTTTTAAAAATTTAACTGTTGAGAATATATTTGATGCTAATTGAAATTCTTTTAGACAAAATTAAAATAAAATAAAATTTAAAAATATTTTTTTAAATTTTTAACAAATTTCAAAGACAAAATATACTTTATCCCTCCTCTTTTCCTTATTCTCCTTTTATTTTGTTTTTCTCTATCTCTTCTTTACTATTTGTCTCTTTCAAATATGAAGAACTCTAGATTTGGAGGTTACCAAATTTAAAGTTTGAGACTGACCCAATTTGATTCTGTCATCCTCTTTGGAATGGGAAGAAATGCTAAGAAAAAATTTAAAGAATCCTGATCGATAAATTAAAGCAAAATTTTTATTGATATTAAAAATTATTAAATATTAAAATTAGATAAGATCATTGTTTTGACATAGAAGGTTAGTACAAAAAATAATTATGAACTACTTTTTAATTATTAACTATAAAAAATATTTGTGAACCTTCTCAATGTAAAAAATACTTTATTAAAATATTTTTTAATATTTAATAATAAATTTTGAAAATAAATTATTAAATTATTTATGTTTAATTATTTTATTGTAGATATTGATTACCGTTAGCTTAGTATGCATCATTATCACATAATACAAACTTAAAAATTTTGAGAGAAGTAATTACACATACCTGATAACTAATATCTTTAATATAATGAACAAACCATACAACAAATTGAATGAGGAATCTAAGGCTTTCTACAATTATTCATACACATTATATTAAAATAGTAGATGCTCTAGTTTGCGCACTGGTTATGAATTAATTGGCATTAAGAGTGTCGTTGCATCTCTCTTAAAATTTATCAGATCAGATATTTAGGAATAATTACTTTCAGTGAGAAAATAATGTGTATAATGCGTATGTCGTTGTATGAATATATATGTAAATTTTAAAATTTTATTTAATTATTATAGGAATGATAGAGACGGAGCATGTACTTAAGAAAGTGGGTTAGGATACAATAATTTAGAACTCACAAACAAAAATAGAATGGATAGTATCTAAGTAGAAAGAGCCGAGTGGGGCCGGTCGGCCGGATATAGGAAAAAATCCATCCCCACTCGCCTGCCACCCCTAAATACAAACCACTAATGTTTGCTTATAATAATTTTTAATGACCAAGTGCTCTTGTGTGTGGCTTAGATTGTTTCGGCTTCTCTATACATAAGAGATGGTTTGAAGGCTCAAAGCACCACCAAAACACATAAGAGCATCAACACAAGCTCTCTTTGAGATTTGAGTTTGAATGGAGTAGTGTTGCTTTGATATCTCATTATTAGAGATATTTAAAATAGGTAGAGTTGTCATTAAATTCATTTACGGTCGGCTAAATTGATGGTAAATTTATTGGTAACTGTGGTGCTAATAAAATTATATTTTGCATCACTAATCACAGTTAAAATTAGTGTCAAAATGTAAAATTCGACGGTAAATATTTTCGAAAAATATAAACTACCTTGTATCCAACGTAAAATTCGCCAGTAATTGTCGATGCTAAATTTGACAGTAATTTTGACGGTTCTCAGTGTCTTTCTTATTGTGTGTTTTACTATGATTCTCCCATTAATGTCAAACATGAGGTGCACATGCGCGTCGCCATGGAGACAAAATAGACGAAACCGAAAAACTCCATTTTCTATCGGTGCTAGCAACCTATGCCCTTCTGATCTCTTTTCTCCCGCTAATACAAACGCTCCTCAATATCTGACTCTTTAGCTCGGACAAAAAACTTACTCGCAGAGTGAGCAACAGAATGAGATTATCACACTCAAATATCACTCCAGTGTCACTGTTTCTCATATGATAATCAAGGTTTTGAAAATCGGACCAGTTATCAAACCGCTCTAGTCACTGGTTCACTGGTCCAACCGGTGGTTCAACCAGAAAAAATGTTTTAGAATAAAATAATAAATAAATTATAAATAAACATCCTAAAATATCTTCCAAATTTAAAATATTACACAAAAAATCATCAACCAAATTCATATGATCTTATCAAAATACAAACTCAAAAGTTAAATAGTAAAAAGAAATATCTAAATATTAAATTTTGACTTTGAGGGTTAACAGGATCACTTAACACTTCAGATTCTAATTTAGAAATGTCAGGAGACAAAAGATTATCAATTTCAAAAGAATGTTGAGCTAGTTCAGTTAGAAAATGTTGATCATTATGTGGTATTATGCTAACTGAATATGAACCTGAACCTTGCAAGATGACCTTTTCGGTTTAATCTTAGGCAGTGTTGTGTTTATCTGTTGTAAGAGAGCTCTCTTAGCAATAGATTTTTCTTGATAAGCAAGCCATAAACGAGATCTAGTGTTGTTTCCAAGTTGAGGTATCAACATAACAAGTAGTCATTGAATAAGAAAGCATAACATATCACCAACTACCTATACACTTTGACTCTCCTTCCACTACCATCATCATCATTCATCAGTTTATTTATATATGGCATTGGCAAGTAGCTATCCTACTCATTCAGCAACAACCAGCATTTGATTTGATTTTCATTTTTAGCATTCAGCAACAACCATTACAAAATAGCAGCATAACAACAATAGTGCCATAACAAAACAGCAGCATAACAACAACAGTAGCTTAACAAGTCATTCATCACAAATTTCAAATTCAACACACTGATCAGTGATCACACAATCACAGTGCCATAACAAAACAGCAGCATAACAACAACAGCAGCTTAACAAGTCACTAATCAGAAATTCCAAATTCAAAACACTGATCAGTGATCGCAGAATCACAGTGCCATAATAAAACAGCAGCATAACAACAGCAGCAGCACAACAAGGGGAAAAGAACTATGAAAGTCACAAAAGAAATTAGCAATCCTATTCCTGTTTCGTACATTTAATTACTCAAAAAAAACTCAACTCCACCTGAATTGTTAATTTAATCTTGGTCTTATGGAATCATAAATAGGAATACATTACATTGCTCTTTCTTCTAAAATTCAAGCAAAAACAAAAAGAAATGATTTTAGTAGTTTAGTACTTGTTTCAGCATTCGAACAGTGTACATTGATTGAAAACTCATGTTATTCTGTTGCATTGTTCTCTAAGGAATCCAGTGAACTTTAGGGCTCCCAACCCCACAACCTCCATACCCACTTTTCGCATCACTTTGCCATTTAAAACCGTAAAGCAAACATTTCAGATGAACATGTTAATGTGATGAAGGTCACTGTCGGGAAGGACTTGGAGGACTCCCCTAATTGCGATGCACGAAGACTCGAGGAGACAAACTCCTGACTGCAACAGATGGTGACAAACATTGATCAGTGATCATGGAATCATAATGCCATAACAAATAACATAAATCATAAATCAGTAGTATTACAAAGACCCAAGAAATCAAAAATCACACATTCAACCTCAAAACCCCGAAACAGAGTAACAGATTCAACAGAAATCAGTAAATCACAGTTTCACTAACCTTCCACTGACAGCAGGAAGACGAAGACACCATGGCGACACCACGTCGCACTAGCTGGAGGCCTCGACCAGCGATTTCACCTGGGAATGGATGACATGCCAAGCTAGAAGGGGGAGATACTGCGGAGAAGGAGAAAGAGGGCCGCGGAGATGACTGGCAAATGGTGGCGCAATGAACGGTTAGGGTTTTCTTTTGCTTCAGATAGGCCAGGGCTTGCACGAATGATTGGAGGAAGAAAGGGGGTTGTTCGCGAATGGTTATGGTTTTTTTTTTTTTACAAATAAACAAAACAGCGTTATTTTTTATGAATCGGCCGGTTACAGGTCTGGTCCAACCGACTGGTTCAACGGTTTTCAAACGGTTCTTTTCCAAGTGGTTATAAGCACTGGACCGGATCGTTATTACTGTCGGTTCCCGGTTGAACCAGTTTGACCGGTCGGTCCGATCCGATTTTCAGAACCATGATGATAATTGAGATACACACTTACAACCACATATCCACTATTACTATAGATTTTTGCTTATTTTTTAGAAGAAACACATATATCGAATTCCCGAAGGCTCAATATTAAATAAAAATAGTATAGAATAAAAAGGTTTAGAAGTAAGTAATGCCTGAGCTTTTAGTACGATCATGAGGTGCTAAAAGTTAAGGTGTTACTGGTCTCACCTCCTGCCTCTGTTGCGCAGCCACTTCCCGTCAGCACCAGCTCTAGCTTCTAGCCCTAGGTATTAATCTTTTTTTTTTGTAGTAATAATTGTTGAATAAATTTTTTTGTTACTCTGTTGCTACTTTTTTTTTCTAATTTTTGAATGTGAAATTATGAATGAAAATTAAATAATTGATTGTGTTGTTGAAATTATTACTAAAAATGAATTTGTTACTCTGTTGTTGCTTTTTTTAATTTCTGAATATGAAATTGTGAATGAAAATCAAATAATTGATTTTGTGTTATTGAAATTATTGCTAAAAATGGATTTGTTATTCTATTGCTGCTTTAAATTTCTGAATGTGAAATTGTGAATAGAAATACAATGATTGATTTTGTGTTATTAAAATTATTGCTAAAAATGAATTGATTTCTCTGTAATTGTCATTGGAGCCATTCACAGTTTTACACAACCACTTTGGCCAAGCTCTCTATTAAAAGACAAGAGGCTCTTTCTCAAGCAGGCAACATTGTTAAACAGGTTAATAATAAACTAAAGTATTAATCTTGGGAGCTTCTTTAACTTTTTTTCATTTGGGTTGGTGTTGTGATTATTGTTGATGTTGTTGAGGCTATTATTTGTTTTGCAGAGTGTTGTTTAAATCAGAGTGATGTTGACATTTTTGGGGAGAATAGAGCACTGCAAGGTTACTCATCTGCACTGAGAATTGTTCAGCAGCGGCTCCGGAAAGAGCACGATTGTGTCTCTCATAGAGAGATTCTATTACCCTTCATCAGGTAAACTTAAAAGTTATAATTTCTCATTTAATTTGAGTGATAGCTAAGTAAAGTTGCATTCTTGTTTAGTATGTAGTTTACTTGTTTATTAAAAAATCTGGAACTGAAGTTATGCATATTAATTAAAGGCCATATGATATGATACGGTATGGTATGTTATGTGACACTAATATTAATTAAAGAAATTGTGTGTAGGACAAGTTTTGCTAGATAGGCATGATGTTAACAGTTTGAAGCTAAAATAGTTGAGGTAGCAAATAGGAGTAATTAGCCAAAAATTGACTTTGTTTGCGACAACAATTAGAGAAAACATACTTTTAAAAAGATCTGATGCTGACCAAGTTGAGATTGAAGAAGCTGTAAGAGTAGCCAATGCTCATTCTCTCATTATCAAACTTTTAAAGGGTTATGAAACACAGGCCAGCCAATATAGGGATTCAATTTATATTCTGATTCATTGGAATCATAATTGTTTAATTTTTTATATCATTGAAAATCTAGATGATGACTTGTAATTCTATATTTAATTTTAGTTTTATTAGTATATTTTCATAAGATTATATGATTTTGGTTGATGATCTTTCATGTAGTATTTTAAATTTAAATGATATTTTAAGATTTATATTAAACTATACTTATATTTTAATATGTTTATTTATAATTTATTTATTATTTTATTTTAAAACGATTTTTTCGGTTAAATTACGATTGAACTGATTAGACCAATAAACCAATAAATCAGTGACTAGAACGATTCAATAACCAATTTGGTTCTCAAAACCTTGCTATTTTGTTTGGATATATTAATTTTTGTATTTCCAATGTTTGGTTGATATATTATTTTTGTTGGAGTGACAGATCGAGTTACCCTTGCATTTCAAGATGGTCCTATACTCCTAATTAAAAAATTACTTTATTATGTTATTATGCACATAAACAAATCTGAAAATTAAGTTTTAATTGTGGTAAATGTGAAATTAGTAAAAATTTATAATTAACATCAAGAATAACGACTGATTTAGTTATCAATTTAGATTTTTAGTTCAGGAATTAGCGATCAATTTAGTGACTGATTTTAGATTTTTAAATTAGGCATTGGCGACCGATTTAGCGAGGGAAAATTTGGTCGCCATTTAGTAACCGATTTACTCATGGACCAATTTAGTGACGGAAAATTTGGTCACCATTTAGCGACCGATTATGTTGGTGACCGATTTAGCGACCGATATTCTTTGGTGAGGGCTTGACCTTGCTAAAAAATCGGTCCCTAAATCGGTTGCTATTCTAGTAATTTCTTATAGTGAGAAGAGAAGAAGTGAAATATTTATGTAGAATGCAAATGGTAGAAGCTCCTTTCATAGGTGTTAAAAATTTGTCTTACCATATGTCGTTTACAATATAAATGTCATAACTTGTCATTTGTTTCGTTTACAATATAAATAAAATATGTACATTTTTATTTCGTTTATGTATAAACGAAATAAGACATAAAATTTAAATTGGTAATAAAAACACTACAAATTATATATTTTTATAATTAAAAATTTTATTTTATTTATTTAAAAAAAAAATCTCTAATCCTACCGTTGGATTTTCAAAACCTCGAATAAAAGTAATATTTTTCTAATGTAAATTAAACGACATTTCGAGGCCAACTGTACAATCTTAATTGGAGGCTAAATGGAAGAGAGATTAATCATTACTTCAACTGACTTAAAATACCGGAAAATAAAGAAAGGTCATCGGCAATTTAATGTATGACAGATAGTGACCTAACAAGTTAGCCCCCAGAAGAAATAACATGCCTTTCTGCGTATGCCAAAAATCTTAGAAGTAGAAAGAGGATTTTGTCAAATGTTGTTCATATTTGAAAATTCTACGGGTCTTTTTTTTTCTTTCTTTTTTCAAGAGTTTATATTCCCATCAACATAGTATGTGTTTAGCTTAAAATTTGGGAATAAAAATTTGTATTAAATTGATTTTATAAATTTGATTATGGAAAAAAAATGAGTTAGTATTAATGTAATTTATGTTTAGTAATTTTGTATCAAAATAAATTATAGTAAAATAAATATTATATGAATTATATTATTTAATATTATATTTAGATAAAAATTATTAAAAAAATAAATTTATATCATTTGAAATCATATTTTTTAACACTTTTTTATCATATATTTTTTTTTTGTAAGGAACTTAAATTTATGTGTTGGAATTTAGTAATTTTTTGTCATAATTTTTCATTATTTTTTAGTACTTTTTTGTTTTTAATTTGACATTTTTATTAGAATCAATAATTTATATTATAAAAAATAACAATAATAAATAAAGTACATATTAATTCAAAAACACACCGTAAAAACTATACAAAGCTAAACAAAAAAAAACAAAATTCTATAAAAAAATATATTAATAAAAATGATTAAAAAATTATATGAACGATGAATACTAAAAATTCCATTACAAAAATACAACAATATGTATTAGAGAACATATAAAAAAACTCTAAATAAAATATCCATACTGTGAACAAGAAAAATAAATGAAAATTTGATAAACCAAAAATCAAACCTTATAAAATAATACTAAAAATGATAGTATAAAAAAATATTTGTTTTTTTTTGTCAAAGATAGGAAAACTCGAACCTGCAACCTTTTAATTGAATATAAAAAGACTATATGCTATTTGAACTATAACTCATTGACGAAAAAAAAAATTATTTGTAAAAAGCAAGACCAAAAAAAAAAATTCAAAAATTATGATGATTGTTTCTAGTAATTCTTATTACAAATAGATTGAATGGTAAAATTGATAAAAAAAAGAGATATATAATTTTCTCCAATTATTTTTTAATCTAACAATTGAATGCAAACACAAAAGATATAATTTATTATTTTTGGTAAATAGAAATTAAAACATAAAATCATGTTGTGCATGTTTATAACAAAAAAATAACCAAATAAAAAATTCTAGTGCTTAAAAAAGATTGAACGTATTTTCTAGGTTTCAAACTCTACACACCCATAATCTTTTGGTGCTAAATTATTATTGGTGGTTTAATTTACTCAATAAAAAAATAAAAAAGCTACATTCTTCTGTCCAAGTATAATTTGGCCGGTATTATTATTATCACACACTCTAATGGCGAGTAGTTCAACCAATATTCCACTGACTCGTTCATTCGGATATATAAACTTAATTTAATTCAATAATTTTGTGGTATCTTTTAATTTGAAGAGCTAAATGCATGTCTTTTCTAGATTAGTCAAACTAGGAGCCTATGGTCGACGAGTCACGCCAAGAACAAATAGCTACTTTCTGTTCAATTTTGGTGTATTTATATCCAAGTATAGTAGTGATAGTATTAATCTAAAAAATAAACTTAATTTAATTCAATAATAATATATAAGCGGTTGCGAATTTTTCAAACTAGAAAACATTGACTTGGAACGTGCTTTCTATGCTGAGAGACTTGCTAGCTTTTGTGATTCATCATGAATTGACAAAAACATTAGGGTTTAAAAAAATAATGGAGATTATTACTATCAAGGGGAAGAACTATAATAATTTTTTTAAAGAAAGAGAATTTTATTTGAACATCATAATTAAATTGGGGTGCGTAAAGGGTGAATAAATAAAATTTAATAGAAATAGAATATGTGTGACCAGTACGAGGTACATAAAAAGAAAAATTATGCCAGCAAATTCAAGCTTATTATATTCGTAATTTAATTTGGTAGTTAAATTGAGAATTTTAAACTTATAGTAAAATGATTTAAAAAAATTTACTGATAGTAACCAAAAAATTAACATTTTGATTTTTTGTAGAGTAAAATATTTATATAAATCAAAAGCAACCCAATATTATATGAATTATCCAAAATAAAAAATATTATTTGAATGTCTTCGCGTGTGCATATATGTATATATTGAATTTACTGAATTCGATTTACATATTTAGTAGTAAATCGAATTAATGTATATCAAATTATATGGAACACTATATCTAAGTCAATTGTTTATTTATTTTATATTAATTTTAAAACATAAATATTAATAAAAAGTATTTTTTATTTTAAATTTAAATAAAGTATCAAAAAATCAATTTTCTACTAAAATATAGTACTCCATACAATTTTATATACATTAATTCAATTTACTACTAAAATATGTAAATTAAATTCAATTAATATAAATATATATAAAAAGACATTTACATAACGTTTTTTATTTTGAATGATTCATATAATATTGAGTTATTTTTAGTTTATATAAGTGTTTTATCCTAATTTTTTATTTATTAGTGATCTCAAACTCGAGCCTCAAAAACTGAAAGAAAATAAAATCTACGACGTATTGAAAGAGTAGTAGAAGTTTCTAAATCAAGCATAAGCAAGTTTTGAATGCAATCAATAACTGATTAATCAATATAGCAAGTTGGATATCTTTATGGCAGTGACATAACGGTATATAAAACTATATTTTGACAGTTAAAATATATTAGTTTAATACACCAAGTTGCGAAAAAGTATATTTATTATTATGAATAACATCATGATAAGGTAAGCAATAATTATATTAATTTAAATATTTCATATGCTATCTCCTTTTCTTGTTCCTGTTGAAGGCCTTAAGGAAGAAAATGCGACGTATATTCTATACTCGCTAAACTTCGTGTTTCATACAATATTTTATTTGTCTTTTCTTTGTATTATAATTTGTTCAGGATTTAAATTTTATGCACTATCTAGCATAAACAAGTTTTGCGTATATAATTATTTAAGCAATATCATATAAATAAAAATTTTACTTCTATATACGAATGATCATTTAAAAGACATTAGTAAAACTTAATCATTCTATTGTGCAAATCATTTTTTACCAAGTGAAACTTAATAAATTATTTGTTAAAAAATTATTTAATTTTTTAATTTGTTTGTATACAATATATATTAATTATAATCACAAATTATCCTATTTTAAATTAAATAATTTATATAATAATGATCTCATTTATTAGGACAATTTACATAATTGAATTGTTTGGCCTCTAAAATTACACAATTACAACTTTACAAACTAAGAGACGTAAATACATTTGTTCATATCTCTATAGAAACTGCTACTGGCAGTAGCGATTTACAGAGATACATAATTCACTACAGGCAGTCGCGGTTTACGCGGACGCTTGGCAATACGAAAACCGCTAGAGGCAGTCCTATTGAAGTTGGCTTGGGCATAAACTGCTACTAAACAGTAGCGGTTTATGTGTGTGGGGATGCGTGCATAAACCACTAGAGACAGTAGCGGTTTACGTGAAGTTTGGGTGCCTATATAAAACGTGGTGGGTAGCCGCGGATTCCTCATTTGGAGTGGCTCTTGGGCAAGCTAGAGAGAGGAAATTCTAAAGAGAGGGCAGAGTAACTCGAAAGCGGGTCTGAGGTATCCGAGTACGACCTCTAGGTGAATATCATGGCAGAAAAACGGAGCTTGTACCGATTGAACGGTGTAGCCCATATTGTCGGTGCCATTGCGGACGAGGTCAGTTATATTTTAATTTTTTTTTAGCATTAGCATTTATTAATTAAAAAAATTATGTAAGGTAAAGGAACTAGAATTTATAGTTTAACACTTATAGTTTGGAATTAGGCCTTGCATGTTAGGATGTAGCATAGTGGGGCTGTATATAGGAATCGGTTTGTATAGCGATTCCTGTTCAGTTAATTTCCGAATATTATGTTTTGTAAGAAAAAATATTTTTTACAGTCTTATTTGCGTTAAATTTATTTTCGTGAAAGGCTTCTTTAATTGTGTAACCTGTTTTCGTTTTAGTTCCAAAAAAAAAAAAGTTTTTTGCATTTTGATTTGACGATCGACTAATAGGTTAATAGTTGATTTGTTTAGTTGTTTAATTTGTTTCCTTGTTTGGTGATAGTATAAGTGATTTGTTGTTATTAGATAGGGGGATTTGTTGTAAATAGTAGAATTTAATTGTTTTGGGTATATCTTTCATGTTGTGTGCAGTCAACTAGGTGTATTTATAGTGTGAGACGGCAACAAAATATGTCCATGCATGACAGGATAATCATGTATTTAGAGAGGGCTGAATTGTACTAGTTGGCTATGTTAAACAGCCACTGGTTCTGGTTGGATGAGCCCTTGGTCAATGCTATATTGAGAGGTGGCGCCCTGAGACGCACACCTTTCATATGTCTTTTGGAGAGTGCACAGTGACATTGCAAGATGTGGCATTACAGCTTGGATTGCCTGTCGATGGGGAGGCCATGAGTGGTTTGCCTTGGTGAGTTTGAGAAATTCATGGAGGCTGGCCGACCAGCTTGGTTTCAGGTGTGTGCCGTCGATGCTGACAAGCGGCTTACAGTGTCGAAATGGCTCAATATATGGAGGAAATGTCCAGAACATACGATGAAAGTAGACTCTAGATTCATCAACCTGATCACCCACTCTAACCGGGGAGGTCTTCAGCAGAGCAACGGAACTGTCCATGGTGGATGTGACCACAAGGATCCAGCGGGGCAGATCACCATAGGACTCCTCCCAGTCTCCATAGATTTGTGCTACTGCCTTCTGCTTCGCCAACCACACCTTCCTATAACTAGGCCTGAAATCATATGTTGCCTCCATTGCCTCTTGCAGCACCTTAATCGTCATGGACGCATCAGCTCTAACCAACGAAAAGATCCTCGCACATATGACATGATAATCAAGCTGTTTGTAGTCGCTTGATATCGATGTGGCCATACACGTGTGTGGCATGTTGTACCTCCCAACTTCCAAAGTGCTCTTCCGTTCTTGCAGCGTGATACGAATTAACCACGTGCACCCGTTACCAAACTCCTTACATCTCCCTTGGTATTTCAGATTGTCTAACTCCTTAACTCTGTACTCAACTCCACGCCGAATGCTGTAATATTTTACCCTCAACACAGTTTTCTCCTTACTCTGGAACGACTGGCCAATCTGAAATTTCGTCAAAGCATTCACATCATGCATACCCTGGCCCCCGAAGGTTGCCTCTACATTCTTGTGTTGGCCGACGGCTTCCAAGTTCAACGATGACAGGTGCGAAGGATACTGTTGTGTGCCCGAACCGGAACCTCCATGTGGTGTAGGTGTACCGCTCGGAATATCATCATAATTGTCCCCACCAATTGTAACCGGCATGTCATCCGAATCATCGTCTCGCATTGCATTCTCAATTCGATCCACTCCAGCCTCAAATTCAAAATCAGGATCACCAGGAGGCACACCAACATGAACAGCCGCAACATGTTGAGGATCAGGAATCAGAACTGCCGCTGCTACCACAGGCATCGATGTTGAGGCACCACCCACCGTCGTCGAATGAGAATTCGGCGCCGATGCCCCGGAGCTGTCGACACCATCTTCTAACTTCGCAAGCAGCTCGGGTATTATAACCTCCGAAAAACTCCGCCTGCAGTGAAACAAGACCTGCAGGTCTTCATCGGATGCTATCACAAAGGTCTCATATCTCACACCAGTTGACACAACGGCAATGAAAATCTTGTAAAACAACTTTTTTTACCCACTTCATCCCACACACACCGAACTTCCGTAATATGCTGAGCTTAATCTCTGCCAACGTACTCGATGATCGGATAAAAATACTAAGCGATTCTCTATCTGTAAATTTCACACCATGTCTTTTGCTCTTTTGAAGTTTTCTAGAGCAATGCACTAGAGCCACAAAAATTTTCTCACCATCCATTTGTGAGAAACAACACTCCTCCTCCACCTTTGGCCTTTGAGCGGGTTTATATAGGTAGCCACGCTCACACACACTCAATGTAAACTGTTATTGCCAGTAACGGCTATGCCCAAGCCAACTTCAACAGAAACCGCGACTGCCTCTAGTGGTTTCTGTGTTGCCATTCGTCCACGTAATTTGCAGTTTCCTGTAGTGGATTGCGTATCTCTGGAACCGCTGCTGCCAGTAGCAGTTTCTATAGAGATATGAAAAAATATATTTATGTCTCCTATTTTGTAATATTGTAATTGTGTAATTTTTTAGGCCAAACAATTTAATTATGTAAATTGCCCCATTTATTATTATAAACAAGTGTAATAATTTGTGCCATGCACATGATAAGATTGAAATTATAAATTTAAATTATTTTGTTAAAATTAATTTGAATTATAATAATTTGATTAATAAAAAGGTAAAATATTATGCATTGTTCATTTTTTTTAATCTAGTGTTAAGTGTATTAACTCTAAATAGTTAATGGGTTTTAGTAATCTACTTTTTCAATAAATTAGACATATATACGTAATGTGACCATAAATAACTTAGTAATATTTAAACCCACCAACAAATTTTTATATCTTGTTTTACTGTGAAATAAAAACATATCAAAATCAGCTCAAAATGAACAACAAATTATTAGAGAATTCTAATGTACAAAATTCTCTAATAAATAATCAATCATTTAAAATCACTAAAAAATAACTCAACATTCTCATTTGATGCTTGCAAAACATATACCTAAATCAATATTATATCAATGTTAGTATACAAAATTATATGATTAATGTAATTTTAAAATAGTTTATCAAGAGAATAAAGTAATACAAATTTTTATGATAATTTGAATATTCTCAAGTTATAAATGTGGAATAGGAATGTATTATCTATTAGCACCTAGAATTTGTTAATTTTTTTAATTGATATTAATAAATTTTAATAAATCTGATTAAGATAGTTAGAAATTACCTTTTCATTATAAATTTTCAAAAACTTCTCTATATACCACATTTATCATGTAGTTATCTTCCAAGTGTCTGTGATCTTGCAATAACACTCGCAGACTATTTTTACTCTTTACATAACGCAACATACAATTGACTATGTATGAAAACTGACCTTGAAAAGTATATTCCAACTTTTGATAGAGTTTGTCTCTGAGACTTATTTATTATCATTGCAAATGACATAATAATTGAAAATTGTCTTTACCATATTTGTGTTTGGGGCTAGGTTATGGTACGGGTCAGTTTATCCGGACCGTGTCCCATCTTAAAAAAAAAAAAGAAGCTCTTCTTGAGGTAAGCACTAAGTGACTCGAAATAAAAAAGCACCAAGATAATTTAGTTCGGTGCATATATAGTACAACACAGCAGAATATACATGATTTATTTTTTGTAATATCTATTTAGATTAATTCTTTTTATTATATGTTACAGTTATTTTTAAAATATTTATGTAATACATCATGTGCTAATACTAAGAATATTTTTTAAAAAGATATATTCGTAAAAATAGATATAATATAATTACAAATATAAATAAACAAATATGTTAAATAAAAAGTTAAACTAATATGCTTACCAATACTTTTGTTAAATTTTGCAGATTGGAGAGTAAATATGTATTTGATTGCTTGGAGATTACATAGATAATTGAGTAATTGGGTTGCAAATTGATTATAACGCTTTCTGGTCTTTGAGGAGACTTTTCTGTTTTTGTCTCGTCCCTAGCCACGAGATTTTTTATTTTTGTCTCGTCACTTGACACGAGATATTTTTGGTTTTATCTTCTGTGCGGTAGAAAAGGAAATGGAGTACTAGAGAAAGAAGATTACACCCAGATATATCCTGGTTCAGCTGCTAAGTGCAATGCAGCCTACATCCAGTCTCCATCACAACTATGATGGAATTTCACTATAATCATCCTGATTACAAACTGTAAAGTGCTAACCCAACTTACAAGGGGATTCCCACAGAATCATGAAACACAACATAGATAAACAAAGGAACTCTAAGACATCTATGGCTTTTTCTTTTAATTTTGCATTCTCTGCCTTTTTTCTCTCTATGGCTTTTTCATACAAACCTCACTGTTTGCCTTTTTCCATAAGACTCAAAACACAGAAAAATTACAAAACAAAATACATTGAAGGAGAAGAAAATCTGTAAGCTTAGGTAGCTATGAGACTTTTGTGCCTTACACTCTCACACTTTCTCCTTGAATCAAACCGTGACTGTTCACCTCTTTTATAGAGAAGAGAAGCATTCACAGTTGAAACAAAACTAAGCTTAACTTCTTTTCCTTCAAAACATAACCGGTTCAGCCACAGAGAGAGAAGAGGTAACTCATGCAAAACCCAACATGCAAATACCTCTAGTTCTTCTTTGGTCATCACTCTTCATCAATCCGAGCGCTCCATCCTTGGCTTGCTCTCCAAGATGGATTTCTGGCCCTTGATGCTTCATGATGATGATGGCTTCATCTGCTCCAATCTCTGCCTCTTCCATCACTTCGCCACTCTAGCTACTTCCTGTGGTGGTTGAGCAGAATCAAAGACAAGCCATGCCTCCAAGAATCTCTTTCTTGCTGGCCGAATCTTCTTCTTTCTTTTTGAGTATGAAGAGCTCGAGATTACCTCACCAAATCTTACCATTTTTGGTGAAAATCTCAGCCACATCATACTTTATTTTGTTATGTTTTCTTGCCATCATCATGACGGTCTTGAGATGTGCTCCATCTTCTTTTCGGTGAGTAGGTGTAGCTTCCATGGCTTCCTGGATAATGACCGAAAGAGAAGAAGGAAAGATGAGATCCGTTGGAATGCTTGAGGCAAATGATAACATTTGCTTTCCTGATGAATTTTTGGATCAAGCATTGGATCACTTAGTATAGATAATAATTGGGCTTGGAGCAACAAAATTCATTCTGGCCCAAGTGATATATCTCCCATTCAGCCATAAGAAACTAACTTCATATTAATGCTGAATTTTTTAACATTGGGCTAGCAACATTTTCTTTTTATTTTCGGCCCAATTAAAATTCTGCATCACAAAATTATTAATTACCATATGTTAGATGAAAAACAAATTAATAATTTTGTAAATAAATATTTCAATAATATTTGTTCATCATCAAAATTAAATTAGAGTTTTCCAAACTCATCAATCTCCCCCTTGATGACAAACATTATTAAAATTGAAATGGAAAGAAATTTAAAGATTTAAGTATAAAGTACTCCCTTTGAGTTTTGAATTTCTCTCCCTTTCAAATTGTCACATGGCTCCCCCTAAATATGTGCTATTTTTACCAAGGGAAGCACTAACCTGTAACATTTAAATCAAGCTTCAAGTAACAATGTTATTTAGCATATTCATTCCATTATGCTAGATACTTGATTTATGAGCAGATTTGAATGATATACAAAACTTATTTGCTATCACAATTTTAATTTTCTGCTCAATCTCACCATAATCAATCAAAATCTATTTTTGGCAGAAGACTTGCTGTTCAAAAATATTTTTCAATAAATCAGAGCAATCTTGGTAGGGAAAAATATTTTTCAATCATGATTTAATCTTTCCAAACACAGCAATTTTCACCATTAAGAACTAAAGGAACTGCCAAAAATAAATCCAACATAAATCATTTTATCAAGGTAAGTAAAATGTATTATAAACACAGTAAACACATTTTACCAAGATAAACATCAAATAATGACAGCAATCAAGATAAACCGAATGCATTATCAATCATCATAAACCAAATGCATTATTTAATCATCAACAGAGGTGATAATGAATTTTCACAGAATTTCATCCCCTGTTCCTGTTTCAATTTTGGGATCATTTTCCTCCCCCTTTTGGCATCAAGGGGCACCTGCAAAGAAAAATATTGACAGCACAACAAAATATCCATAATAAAGTGCCAAAAATGTGTCAAAGTGTCATAGAGCAGTGAGTATTAAGTCATGCCTCTACAAAATAAGATTGAGCCTAAAGATGCCAATATCAAATGAAAGCAAAGAAACAGTCATCAATCATCTGAAAGATTGAACTCTGAGTTAGAATCTTCTTCTTTATCCTCTGTCCCCATCTCATCCTCAAAGCTTTGAACCATGAAGCCCACCCTTTCGTTACATTTCTTCCAAGCCTTTTCATTTTCATATGCTAACTTCTGGGCAGCCTTGTAGGATTGAACCATTAACTTTGACATGTTGAGAAATTCATTAAGAACTTTCCTAATTGATGCAGTCACTTTGGAAGGTTCAGGGGGACGACTCTCAAGATCGCTGAGTGACGGCTCGGAGGGCATTGAGCGCTTACTTTTCTTACCCGAAACTCCTCCTCCTTTAATCATCGAAACTTTGTTCTCAACAGCTTTATTAGATAAATCAACCTTAAAATACTCAAAGATACATGTGAGAAATATTCCATAAGGAAGATTAGCCTTTTTAGTACTTTTAAGTGCTTCCCACATATGACGTATCATCATATAAGCAAATGAAATTGGAGAAGAAGTAACAAGGGCAAAGAGAATAATGGAGTCAGAAACTGTTACTCTGTGGTGAGAACCACTTTGTGGAGTGAGGATCTGAGTGATGATCCGGTGCAATAGTGAGTTCTCAGGACCGAGTGCTCGATGGGTTGGGATTAATCCATCTAATCCAGAAAGATTTGCACATATGTGTTGCAAGACAGTTTGCTGTGTGACTCCAACCTGATCATCCCATTTATCAATCATGTAAACTTTTGGTCCTTCATCCTCATACCCAAGAGCAGCGCTTATGGTTTGAGGATTGAGAGTCATGTAAACACGCTTGACATAAGAATGAATTGAGCCATCTATCAAACGCATGTTCACATAGAATTCCCGGACCAGCCCCGGGTAAACAAGTTTCTGGATGTGAACCAATGGGGTCCACTTCAGGGCATCGAATAGAGAAGAAAAGTTTATTCCTTTGGTGGCTAGATTTTCAAGATTCACCAAGTATGATGGGCAGAGATGACGTTTCAGCAAAACCTTTTTGTGGAATTCGTAGAAGGCACAAGAGTAGAACCGAGAGGGATCAAAATGTGAGTAGGTTTTGTGAAATTTGTTCTTGAATTCTAGTGATTCCAAATTTGCAAGTTCTCTAGTATCATGTAACACAAAGCTTTTCTTCTTCTGAGAGCTTTTTCCGGATGCATGTGGAGTGGATTTTTTGTGTGGTGATGGAGGGGGTGAAGTGTGTGATTCCTCTTCATCTTCTTCAACACTCGATTGCTTGTTCTTTCCTGTCTTTCTTCTCCCTGAAGTTTTTCGAGCAATGACTTTCCGGTGCATAGTTTTGGTCTTTTTGGAGGGGGTGTATGAGTAGAAGAGGATGTAGAATGAAGATGGATATGGGTGTGAGTTTGAGATGATGAAAAAGGTAGACTTTTTGGAATGGGGGTTCGGCCACTTCTTCTAAGTGCCATTTTCTTTTTCATGGTGAAGGGAAAGAATGGGGATGGAAGATGAAGTGATGCCCGAAGGTGTGGTGAGTAGAGGGAGGTTAGATGGCATTAAATGTTGATTGGAAAGAGATAATGGAGGAAGTTAATGACTATTATGGCGCGGTTATTAACCAAGGGGTTTCCCTTTTATTTGAAATAAATTGAAATGTGGTTTCCTAGAATCAAGGGATTAGATGGAGAGAGGGATTTGATTTGACAATAACCACTTCCAATAAGATTTGATAAGACAACAAAAGAATTTTGATCCTCATAAAATGAGGAACCAACAAAAGGTCAAGGTGGGGTCAAAGAGATTTTGTGGGGCCCATGAAAGATAAATTCTGCGCAGCCTCCCCCTTGATTATAGCTTCTCCAACACGCTTGTATTTTTATCTCGTCTATACCTACGAGACAAAACTGAGCAGAGTCAAAATTTCACAAATTCTCAATAGAACTTAAATCAAACATTCCCAAGCTTTTTCTTAGTGAACAGAATCTATCTTCACAGAGGGGTTTTATAAAAATGTCAGCAAGTTGATCTTCAGATTTTACAAATTAAATATCAATAGTACCCTTTTGCACATGTTCTCTAATAAAATGATATTGGATCTCAATGTGCTTTGTTCTTGAGTGCAAAATAGGATTTTTTGAAATATTTATAGCACTCATGTTATCACAAAATAATGGTATACTATTGATCTTTAATTTGTAATCTTCCAACTGCGTTTTTAACCAAATTAATTGTGAGCAACATGCAGAAGCGGATATGTATTCAACTTCAGCTGTGGATAGAGCTACTGTGGCTTGTTTTTTGCTTGACCACATGTTGAGTGAGCTTCCAAGGAAGCAACACATGCCGGAGGTGCTCCTTCTATCCACTCTATCTCCCGCATAATCTGCGTCACAAAATCCTTCTACATAAAAATCATCAGATTTTGGATACCATAAGCCATAATCACTCGTTCCCTTAATGTATCTAATGATGCGCTTAACAGCCGAAAGATGGGATTCTTTTGGGTGAGATTGAAATCTTGAACACACACCCACACTTTGAACAATATCCGGTCTAGAGGATGTAAGATACATTAGTGAACCAATCATTCCTCTATACCGTGTTTCATCCACATCTTTCTCATCATCATCTTTTTCAAGTTTAGTGTTTGGATGCATTGGTGTTCCCATTGGTTTAGAGTTTTCTAGGCCAAACTTTTTGATAAGTTCTTTTGCATACTTTCCTTGGTGAATAAAAGTACCACTAGGAGTTTGTTTAATTTGGAGGCCAAGAAAGAAAGTAAGCTCTCCCATTAAACTCATCTCAAACTCACTAGTCATGAGTTTTCCAAACTCTTCACACAATGACTCATTGGCCGAACCAAACACAATATCATCCACATAAACTTGAACTAGAAGAATATCATCATTAGATGTTTTAATGAATAAAGTTGTGTCTGTGGTACCCCTTTGAAATTGATTTTCTAATAAGAAGGCACTAAGTCTTTCATACCAAGCTCTTGGAGCTTGCTTAAGCCCATAAAGAGCTTAGTTAATTTGAAAACATGATTTGGAAAATCTTTATGTTCAAAATCGGGGGGTTGGGCCACATACACTTCTCTATCAATAAAGCCATTAAGAAAAGCACATTTAACATCCATTTGAAACATTTTGAAACCCTTATGGGCAGCATAGGCAAGAAGCAATCTAATTGCTTCCATTCTAGCTACCGGAGTAAAAGACTCATCAAAATCTATACCCTCTTCTTGATCGTAACCCTGGGCCACTAGTCTAGCCTTGTTACGAACAACTTGTCCATCCTCACCAAGTTTATTTTTAAACACCCACTTAGTACCCGTAACTTTCTTACCATCCGGATGAGGTACTAGTGTCCAAACCTCATTCTTATCAAATTGAGCATGCTCTTTGTAACACCCTCACTATCAGAAGTCACGTTTCCGGCTGCGCTACTCTGATAGAAAGAAGTATTACGACTACTTTATATACTAAATATTAAAATAGGAGCCTGTGACTCGACATTGTATCGCTGATTTCTTTGAAAAACCGGAAACAAATACTTTATCTTAAGGAAATACAAGCAGACATAGATTCATATACAAGACTCCTTACATAAAATCTCATAATATAATATACATATAAAACATACAACTCCTATCCCTCTTACAAATTTGTAATAACAAAGACGAGGGAAGAAAATAATCTAATTAACACAGCAGCATATAAACCAAATGCAGTATAACTCTTCTTAATGCCTCTTCATCTGGTTCCTGAAAAGGTAAAGCTGTAGGGGGGTGAGAACCTAACCACATGGTCTCACCACGGAGTTTCAAAGTTGTCATAAGAAGATATTCAATAAGAAAACTATTTCAAATTCAGTGACTATCGTTGCCTTATGAATCCTTTTAAAATCCAACAGCTAATCGTTTAAAACATTTTCAAAGAAACAATGTTTAATATTTTCAGAAATCCAAAGTCTTCCTTTTCTCATAAGCAAATCTCAATCAGAAACTAACCACACAATCAAACAACACAATCATTAATTCAGCACCTAAGTCCATTCTCAAATGTAACACGCCAGGACAAACACAGGCAAGACAGACAAGGAAAGCACAAGTAGGAAGCAGTTACAGCAAATAGTTCAAGTAGCAGTTAAGAACAGTTTAGCAATTAGGCAAACCAAAACAAGTTCAAACCCAAGCAAAGCATACAGATGCATATGATGCATGCCTGTCCTATGGCTGATGAGGCTCATCTGTCGGTTATCCAGCCAACCCGACAAGTCTGAATTGTACTTAGACTGTCCCCCGACGTGCATCCCCAAGAGTCTATGCATAGCTTTTTCTCAAATAATCAATATTACTCAATGGGGGTAACATTCCCGGGAATTTATATAGTGCCCGGTCACACACTTACATCGTAGGGTCAACAGAGTATCGAGTTTTCAACCTGGTACACGTGGTGGCAAGCCACGACACTTAATCCAGGGAACCTCGTATCTCAAGATATTTCAAATTCATAAGCCATATAAACAATTCATTCATCATTCATCAATATCTAAGCCATTTTCAATATCACCATCATTCATCAATCCATATCCCATTTCCAAATTCATTCTAAAATCATATTTCAAATCAATCCTCATCATCCTTCTTTCGTTAATCAACAATCTCAATCCAAAACATAATTCTTTCTTTTCTAAATAAATCAATCTTAAATAAATAACGTTTAAGAACTAAATCTTTTTAAACAATTACTTCAACCAAAACTTTCAATTTTTTAAAATTTCGGCAGCATTTCCTTTAAAATTCGGACACTGCCACCCTTTTCGGGTCCCATCCAAACATTTCTCAAATCCTTTCTCAACCATTTCCAAATCTCAATCACTTTCTAAAATTCAACCAATTCTAGTATCAAAGTATTTTCAAAGCGAATCAGTGCCCATAATAAATCTCTTTTTAAAATTAACCCAGCTCAAATACTAAATCATTTATAAAGTCATTTACAAAGTCACTAACTCAAAATTAAACCATTTCCAAAGCTAATTCAGTTTCATATTCCAAATCATTTCCAAATCCAATTCCTTTATATCATCAAAAATAGCTTCAAAACCAAGAAAAGCCATTTTTTATAATAATCAACCAAATAACCTTTCAAACTAATTTCTTTTCAGCAATCACAACTACTCAAGCAATCAAGCAATCAGTAAATCAGTCCAGCAAACAACCACATTTATAAGACAATTATAATCACAGACATATGTTTCTCACACTAATATCTATTTATAACAACTCTGTAAGATAAAATAAATTTTAAGAAAACCCCTACCTCGACTAGCTGAATTCAAGAATCAAAGGCGACAAACCCACTTATTCCAAATTAACAGCAACAGTAGCAATGGCATTAGAATCAGCAGTATTAACAGCAGCAACATCAAATTTGATGGAATCAAACGCGAAAACAACTCTAAAAATTCAAGGCAATACCAAAAATAAAATGGAATTAAAATCGTAACAAACAGATAAACGAGACCAAGGCAGTTCAGAGTATAAAAGTGAAACAGAGTCAGGAGACAGGCTAGACCTAGGGTAGTGACACTGAACTTGAATTGGGGCAAGTCAACAGCATCGGTAGGAACGGTAGAACTGGCAGTAGTAATTCCAGTCACCCCAGCAGCGACAACTCTTTCAGAGCATCAACCATCACAGTCCACAGTTGCAGCAGCTTAATCCTAAAACATCAACGTCTTAAACTTCTCAATCAACGGATAACATGACAATAGCAGTGGGGATTCAGAAACAAAAATGACTTACGGTAATTAAGGAAAACAAGGAAAATGAAGCGTAGCAGTAGTAGCGCAATGACTGCAACAGCACAGAAAAAATGGTCTCCTTCCCCACCTCAGCTCGTGACTCCGGCGGCGGCGATGGCGGAGAGAGCAGCGGCGGCAGAAACCCCCGCAACGCCTTCTCTCTCTCCTCGCGTTGTTCTGTCTCTCTCTCTTCGCATCGGATTCTGCTTGAGACTCGATAGCAGCTCGCAGCGCCGGTTCGACGGCAACGACTCCATGGCGGTCCGACGGCGATGGTGATGACGAGGTGCGGCGAAGCTGGCGGCGCCCGTGACACACTCTCCTCGCTCCTCCTTCATCGGCGAAGACAGCGGCGCGACGAGCGGCAGTGACTCGCCGGCACGCTCTCCCCCTTTCTTCTCCCTCCTGATTCGCACCCTCTCCTCTCTTTCTTTCTTTCTGTGGATTTTTGACTGCTGCTAAGTGTGGTGTTGTGAGTTTGTTTTTGGAAGAAAAGGAAAGGGTATGGCGGCTGAAGGGTGTGGGGTAATTAGGGTTAAAGTTTTAGGAAGTGTTTAGCAAATTAGGGCTTTAATTTGGGAAATTACTTTAAAAATACTACTTAATTATCAATTTACTAATCAGTTTTTAATCAAGTATTCTAATTTATAATTAGAAATAATATAATATAATTTTCTTTTTTCTTTTTTTTTGTGAAATTTATGGGTCTTACACTCTTCTTGCATGGCTTTCACCCATGATGGATCTTCTAGAGCTTGTTTGACATTGTTGGGCTCCATTTGTGACAAGAGTGCAAAGTTGCTTGGTTCGGATTGTCTTTTGGTTGAGGATCTTGTTGTCACTCCTTGGAAGGGATCACTAATGATGAAGTCATGAGGATAATCCCTCATAGACTTCCATTCTCTAGGCTTCCTTTGTGGTGTTGAGCTATGACGAGTTTCTGTTTGTCTCACTGTTTCAGTTTCTCGTGCTGGCTCAGGAGACAAAATGGAAATGTCTCCTCCAATCTGACGAGACAAATCTGGACTGGCAGATTCTTCAATTTGGGCAGACTTGGGATTCTCTTTACTTGTTCCAGCTCCTTCACAATCTGAATCATTATCTATCACAGTACTGGGAATTAAATTAGAATCACAAAAAGTAACATGTATGGATTCTTCTATGGTCCTATGTTCTTTGAGATAAATCCTATAGGCCTTGCTAGTGGTAGAGTATCCAACAAACATTCCTTCATAAGATTTTGGATCAAACTTACCAAGATTTTCTTTGTTGTTAAGCACAAAATATTTGCATCTAAAAATATGAAAGTACTTAAGATTTGGAGGGGTTCCTTTCCATAGTTCATAAGGAGTTCTTTTCAACCCTTTTCTAGTTATTGTCCTATTCAAAATATAACATGCTGTATTTACAGCTTCAGCCCATAGAAATTTAGGAATCTCATTCTCACATAATATAGCCCTAGTCATTTCTTGAAGGTTTCTGTTCCGGGGGTAACCTGAAACGTGTAGCTCGGTCGTCTCTGGAGAGGTCCGAGATAGGGGTCAGGGACCCGAGCTTGATATGTGGAGAGGTTGGTGGTTGTACCTGCAATGACACTCCGATGCTTAAGTTAGCATGGGTTCAAGCAGATATTGAGTAGAATTAGAGTATGAGTTATACCTGGGTGCTCCAGTGTATTTATAGTAGTTGGCTGTGATCTTCCCTGGATAAGATATTCTTATCTTATCTTATCTTTGGGAGTCTTATCTCTATCTTTGTGGAACCGCCTTTTCCAGGCCTTTTCGGCCTTTAGGTTTTGGGCTGTGTTCCTTTTGATGGGCCTTCCTCGCTTTATGGTCCGAGGTCCGACCTTCAGACGTGGGCCTTGGGGCGAGGTCGGACCTTCTATGGACTTGCCGAGTTTGGGGAGCTCGGTCAGGGTATGAACACCTTGAAAAATGGCCGTTTCAGCATTTATTGCATTTTACCGTTTCTTCTCGATTTTCGTTCGGGCTCTGTGAAGGCATTATTTATTTGCCCCTTCTCTCCTTTTTCTTCGTTTATTCTGTTCCCTTCCTGTTTTTCTGAGTTTCGCCATCTTCTTTTTTCGAGCGACGTTTTCTTCTTTCTTTTTCTTTTTTTCCGAGTCCTTCTGCGTGTTCTTCCGGGGTTTCCTCTGCGCCGCCGTTCTGTTCTCCTTGCTTCGGAGTTCATCGTCTTCGTTTCCTTCTTCCAGGTTTGTTCCCGTTTCTTTTCTTTGTGCACGTATGCTTCTGTTTCTGTTTTCTCTATGCCTGGTTTGCCCCGAAAAGAGGCGCCGCCATTGTTTTGTTTGTTTGTATATATTGGGGGGGGGGCTCTTTTCTTTTGGTATTTTGTTCCGGGTTGCTGCATTTTCATCTCAAAGATTGTTGTTTCTTGTTTTTGCTAAATGGGTTTTCGCTGCCTGCTTTTATGTGATTTTTGCTTGCTGTTGTATTCTTCTTTGTAGGCAAGAATTTTTATGTCTCGAAAGGTTCTTCAAGCGATGTCGACCAAGATTCCGAGTGGTCTTGGTTGGGTAGATCCTGTTCCTCTAAGAGTCCCGTCTGTGGTAGATTCTGAGTATTTAGCTAGGTTTCGTAGGCAATGTAGCATATGTGAAGATAGAGAGTCTGAGAGGGATTATGAGTTAGTGGCCCCGGATTCCGAGGAGAGAGTGTGCTTCCCGCCCTTAGATAGTTCCGAGAAGCTCTTCTTTTATGCTTATGATTGCTTTTTCTCTAAGCTGAGTGTCCGACTTCCTTTTACCGACCTGGAGTCCGAGGTGTTATGGTCTTGTAACCTTGCCCCTACGCAGCTCCATCCGAATTCTTGGGCATTTTTAAAGCTGTTCCAACTTTTGTGTCAATTTTTGGGTGTCTCTCCCTCTATTTCTCTTTTTTCCTACTTGTTTGTTTTGACGAAGCCGGGGTCGGGTGGAGGGAAGGTATCTTGGGTCTCTTTTAGGGCTAACCAGGGAAGAAAGTTTTGTACCCTGTATGATGAGTCCTTTCATGATTTTAAGAACTTTTATTTCAAGGTC
>NC_029773.3:12992700-12994070 GCF_000817695.3 Arachis duranensis | reverse complement strand
GCTCTTGGTTGGATTGAGCAGCATATTCTCCCTCAGACCTTTATTTCCACTGATGATGTTTCTATGGAGCATCATTTTCAGTATATGGCGCGGAGCTGTGTCCGGATGGCTAGTCTCCATGCCGCTATTGCCCGGGCGTTCAAGAAATCCCCCCTTGGGGCGACCAGCTCTCGACTTGAGAAGACTCAGTCCGAGCTTGATAGGATTAGTCAAATGAAGGCTGCCAGGATTACTGAGTTGGAGGCCTCTTTGGAGAAAGAGAAAACTAAAGCTACCGCGGCTGTGGCGGCAGCGAAGACATCTGAGGAGATGGCGAAGGCGGCTACAGAGAATTATACTCGGCTATATACCGAGTTTGTGGAGACAAAGGAGGAGTTGCAATCTGCACAGGACAAGTTTTACGAGCTGGAAGGTCATGTGGCCAAGGGCATGGATGCCATGTTTGAGAATTTGAAGGCTCAGGTCCGGGTTCTTGCTCCCGACCTGGATCTGAGCTTATTCAGTACGGATAACATCGTTGTGGATGGCCAGATTGTTCCTGCTCCTACTGAGGATGAGGTCCCGATGTCCGACCCCAAAGTTCCGGTTGAGAACCCGACTTCACCTTTGGTCGGGGATGGTTCTGGCATGGAGGTTTCAAACCGGGATGACGTTGCTGTTGATGCGGTCCCGATATCTATGTTTCCTCCGCAGCCTGCTGTTGATGTGGAGTCTGGAAAGGACCTTGATCCTCTGTAATCTTTTTAGTGGTTTGCCCGGCCTGTGGGCTTTTGTTGGATGGTTTCTGTGAACGCTTTTGGACACCTTTTGCTTTATTTAGCTACTTGTGGTAACTTTATTATGCGGCGTTTTTGTTCGCGTTTTGACCTTTTGTTTCCGCTTTTGTGCTTTTTAGTTGTTTTCGGATAACAACTTTTTAGCTAGCGTTTTGACCTTTTGTTTCCGCTTTTGTGCTTTTTAGTTGTTTTCGGATAACAACTTTTTAGCCAGCGTTTTGACCTTTTGTTTCCGCTTTTGTGCTTTTTAGTTGTTTTCGGATAACAACTTTTTAGCTAGCGTTTTGAAACTTCCTTTGATTTCGTTTTTTCGCTTGTACTTTTTAGTTGTTTTTTGTAAAGCAACTTTTTAGTAAGCGTTTTCGGAACTTCCTTCGATTTCGTTCTTTCGCTTGTACTTTTTAGTTGCTTTTGTAAAGCAACTTTTTAGTAAGCGTTTTCGGAACTTCCTTCGATTTCGTTCTTTCGCTTGTACTTTTTAGTTGCTTTTGTAAAGCAACTTTTTAGTAAGCGTTTTCGGAACTTCCTTCGATTTCGTTCTTTCGCTTGTACTTTTTAGTTGCTTTTGTAAAGCAACTTTTTAGTAAGCGTTTT
>NC_029773.3:12986787-12987494 GCF_000817695.3 Arachis duranensis | reverse complement strand
TTCAGGTTGGCCTCTATTTTCCGCAGTTTTTCTTCTAATTCTCTGCGCTTGTGAGCTTCCCTTCTCAGATCTTGTTCAGTTTCTTTTTGCTTCTTTATGTCCTCTTCGAGTTGTTTTAGTCGGTTTTGCTGTGCCCGGACTGCTTCTAGGATTTCCGAGCTCTTTTCTTTTTCGGGATTTCGTGGATCTTTGTTTGGGAGTGACGTCTTCGGGCGATTCTATTTGTTTCCTCCTGGAGTGCGTGGTGATAGAGGGCTGTCCGGTCGTCCTCCGGTGTCAACTTCCTCCTCTTGTTCTGATGCCGCGCGGTCATTGTTGGAGGGGTCGTCCGCCATGGTAGAGGGATGACTTCCAGGTCCCCGGCAACGGCGCCAATGTTCCGGGGGTAACCTGAAACGTGTAGCTCGGTCGTCTCTGGAGAGGTCCGAGATAGGGGTCAGGGACCCGAGCTTGATATGTGGAGTGGTTGGTGGTTGTACCTGCAATGACACTCCGATGCTTAAGTTAGCATGGGTCCAAGCAGATATTGAGTAGAATTAGAGTATGAGTTATACCTGGGTGCTCCAGTGTATTTATAGTAGTTGGTCGTGATCTTCCCTGGATAAGATATTCTTATCTTATCTTATCTTCTGGGAGTTTTATCCCTATCTTTGTGGAACCGCCTTTCTCTAGGCCTTTCGGCCTTTAGGTTTTGGGCTTCGTTCCTT
>NC_029773.3:12983729-12986695 GCF_000817695.3 Arachis duranensis | reverse complement strand
ATAACATAGCCCTAGTCATTTCTTGAAGGCTTCTATTCCTTCTTTCAACAATCCCATTTTGTTGAGGTGTTCTAGGGCATGAAAAATTATGAGTAATTCCAAAGTCATCACAGAATTTTTCAAAGTCTTGGTTTTCAAATTCTTTTCCGTTATCACTTCTGAAATGGGCCACTTTTAAATCTTTTTCATTTTGAATTTTTTTGCAAAGGGTTGAGAAAGCATGGAAAGCATCATTTTTATGAGCAAGAAAAAGTACCCAACCAAATCTAGAGTAATCATCTACCATAACTAAGCCATAGTGTTTACCTCCTAAACTTTGAGTTCTTGTTGGACCAAAAAGATCAATGTATAACATCTCTAATGGCCTTTTGGTTGAAATTCCATCTTTTGGTTTAAAAGAGGATTTAACTTGTTTGCCTAATTGACAAGCATCACAAGTAAGATCCTTATCAAATTTGATTTTAGAAATTCCTCTAACCATATTTTTCTTTACTAGCTTAGAAATTTGGTACATGCTAGCATGACCCAACTTTTTATGCCATAGCCATTTTTCGGATTCAAGAGATGTAAAACATGTTACATTTTGTTCTTTCAAGTCCTCAAGAGTTAATCCATATACATTGTTGCATCTTTTAGCTTCAAAAAGAATATCCCCAATTTTTTCACAAACAACCAAACACACAAATTTTCTAAAAATCACTTCAAATCCTAAATCACACAATTGACTTACACTAAGTAGATTATGTTTCAAACCATTTACAAGAAGAACATCATTTATACAAGATGAAAAGCTTTTACCAACTTTTCCAATGGCCACTATCTTTCCTTTTCCATCATCACCGAAAGTGACAAGTCCTCCATCATATTCATCAAGCTTTATGAAGAAGGTTGTCTTTCCGGTCATATGCCTAGAGCATCCACTGTCCATGTACCACATATTTTCCTTCCTCTTGGATGCTAGGCACACCTACAAAATAAGCTCAAGTGACCTTAGGTATCCAAATTTTCTTGGATCCTTTCACGTAAAATCATCTCCTATGTCCCAAATCATTGTAATAAAAAACAACTTTGTAAACTTTATCACCAATCATTCTTTCACCAAAGAAACACTGAACGGGAAAATGACTGCTTCGGTTGCATAACCTACAAAACCTTTGGAGTTGCTATTTTGTTAAAGTAGGTGGGATCTTGAAACCTTGTGTCATTGGATGAAGAAGCTCTATTTTTAAAAGAAGGTTTCTTATAAGATTTATAAAACCCCAAACCAGCTTTATCAAAGAGTGGTTTTTGACTAGCCAATATTTGATTTAGATTTTCAGAACTTTGAGTAAATTTGACTAAGTCATTTTCAAGACTTTTAACCTTTTTCAGCAACTCTTCATTTTCCTTAAAACAGTTTACATATGCAACTACCGAGTGATCACTTTCACAACTTCTAAGTTGTGCTTTCAACTGCTTATTTTCTTCTACAAGATCACAAGCAGTTTCAGCCTCCCTCACTTTTTCCTTAAGAAAACTATTTTCAGCTTTAAGAATGATAATTTGTTGTTCAAGATCTTGATTTTCAAGCAGAAAACATCTTAATTTTTCAGAAAGGTGATCTATCATAAGATGAAGGTCTTCAGTGTCAGGATTTTGAAAGAATACCTGATCTACATGATTTTCTATGAGACAAGGCTGTGACTTGGTCTCAGATTCTTTATCACTGTCTGAGTCATTTTCCAAGTCTTCCCATGATGCCATTAGATCCTTCTTCTTCCCTCCTTTTTTCTTCTCCTCTTTCTTCAACTTGGGACAATCAGATTTGAAATGCCCCATTTTCTTGCAGTTGTAACAAGTTACTTTGCTAAGGTCTTTTTTTATTTTCTTTGAGCTGCTGCCTTTGCCTTTGAACTTCACTATTTTCTTGAATTTTTTGGCAAACAACACAAATTCATTTTCAGAGGAGTTATCACTGGATTCATCATCTAGGGGGTTAGTTATAGAAGAAAAAGCAATTCCTTTCTTTTTTAACTCTTTTTTCAAATAAGTGTTTTCAAAAGCAAGAAGGTTTCCTCTCAAATCATCAAGTGTCATGGAATCAAGGTTACTGCTCTCAGAAATAATTAAAGCTTTTGTTTCCCACTCTTTATGTAATACCCGGTCTAACCGAAATTAGTTAAATAATGAGTTAAGTAGGAGCGAATATGGTTGGAAGATTTGGCAATTGGAATTTGATGATTTAAATATGATATTTGGATTCAGTGAATTTTTTCGAGTCGGAAGACATAGTTTTCTGCGTAAAAGCGCGCAGTGGAATTTTGATCGACAGTACCGGCTGAGACCTGTCTGGTACTGCAGCTGAGAAAATTGATTATGAGTAAATAAGATTAAGAAATGAGGAATTATAATTAGGGGAGGTAGAAATATTTGAAGTGCGATTTAGAGCGCTAATCTTAAAGGTTTTGGTCCAAAATTGGGCCAACGGACAAAAATAAGTGAACTGGGCCTAAGTGGGCCCAAGACCCAACATATATAAACATTAGTTATGAGCATTTCAGCTCATTTTACCCTAAAAAGAAGGGTTGGGGCGCTGAATTAAGAAGAGAGAAGAGAAGAGAGAAAACCTAACTCTCTTTGATCTTCAAACCACCATAACTTGAGCTACGGAGCTCCGATTGACGAGCCGTTTGCGGCTATGCATCGCTCTTCTCATCCTCTATAATTATATCTAAGTTTTGTGGTGAGTAATCCACTGTCCTCTGCCTAGTTTTCATTTTTCTCTTCAAATTCGAATTTGGTTTGGGTTTTGAGGAAACCTTGTGATTTTGGTTGTTTAGGAGTGCTCTAGTATGAGCCATGGGTGATATTCGTCACAAACTTCAGTGGGTAAAGGTAAGAAACCCTCCAACCCTTGTGAATTGTCATTTTTATGAGCCCTAGGTTGATGTATGTATGTAATATTGGTTATGTTAGTGCATTTGATG
>NC_029773.3:12981803-12983230 GCF_000817695.3 Arachis duranensis | reverse complement strand
GGTGAAATTGTATAGATGAGGTATGTTTGGTTTTGGTTGAGGTATGTTATGTGGTCATATATGTGATCATGATTATTGATGCCTTGATGGTATGATGATGCATGAGAGATATGTATGTTGTGATATATGCTTGAGGAATGATTAAGGTTGATTTTGGGGTGAAACCACGTGATAGTGAGTATGACATTGATTTTGTATAATGATGGTTGATTGGAAATAGTGTTGTTGGAAATTGGAATGAGGAAGGATGTATGGCATGTTGATGTGTTTGTAATTTAGCCATTGTTTGAAATGGGTAAAAATGGTTATATGGCAGTTTTGTGAATTGTGGTAATGTGTTAGTGTATGAGTTCAGGAGGCTTAATGTCGATTTTGATATACTTTGATTGATTTCAAAGAAAAGGGATGAAATTGGCATGTTTTGGTTGATTTTGAAAAGAGTTGAAAATGGCTTGTTTTGAAAATGGCACTTTGTGGTTTTGAGTGAAAACATAATTTTTGGGCATATTTTGACGGGACATAACTTGCACTGTGGATTTTTTTTGTACCAAATTTGTTTAGAAGTGAAGTTGGAGCCGGGATGTCCATGCCGTTCGAAGAACGGGTGAAAAATGATTTAAAATGAGGAAGTTATGTCCGTCAGAAGATTGGGGGTTGAATCTATGAATTCTGCAGCTTTTAACTTAGAAAACTTTTAGCAGAATGACCCTCCACGCGTAGGCGCACTTGGCGCGTACGTGTCGTTCTTCGAGAAGGCACCATCCACGCGTGCGTGTGGTGTGCGCGTGCGCGTCGATGCGCTGCACCCATTGCCCAGCCATTTTCCCGAGAGTTGTGCCAGAGTGGTGCCAGTCTTGTGTCTAGGGCGCAAGTGTACCCACGCGTACGCGTGGCTGACGCGTACGCGTCGTTATCTATTTTTCAATCCGCGCGTCCGCGTGAATGACGCGTATGCGCCGATGAGTTTTGTGGCCATCCACGCGTGCGCGTGGAGTACGCGTACGCGTGGCCCTGTTTTCATCCCAAAGTTGATTTTTGAGTATTAAAAGCCAAATCTCATACTTCTAAGCCTCCGATCTCACCCCTTATGTATTAAATCATTATGATATGCCTAGCAATGAGAAAGGAGCTAGGGGATGTGGTAACTTGCGAGTGAAGCAAGGGGAAAAGTTATGATCAATGATGATCAACGATGATTATATGAGATATGGAGGATGACGGTGGGAGTACCGTGTATGCCATGAGCCGAAGGGCTATATTTATTGATAAATGGCTGGTTCTTGATTGGACCATGAGCCGGATGGCTGAGTTATTGCCGGGTCACGGCAAAGCCATTATTGATTATGGCTGAGAATAATTGCATATATGATTAATGAATGAATGTGTTAAATGGATAATAATGGAAAATGTTGAAATGTGATGTGTAA
>NC_029773.3:12980734-12981393 GCF_000817695.3 Arachis duranensis | reverse complement strand
TGTCGGGTTGGCTATATAACCGACAGATGATATCATCAGCCATAGGGCAGGCATACATCATTTGCATATGTTTGAATTGTTTGGGTTTGCCTATTTGTTTTGGATTTCTACATCATATATGCTATGTTACCTGATTACATGCTATTTGTTCTACTTGTACCTTATTTGTGTATTACTTGTCTGTATTGCTTGTGTTTGTACAACTGAGAGATCCCTCATGATGGTGTCGGTGGATGTTGGGGGCTGTTATTGATGAGATGAATTGATAATGCGATTGCATGATGATGATGATTTTTGAATGAGATCATTTGAGCCCCTGGGTAGACGCAGTGATGTGATTTCACTAGCTCCAGGCGGGGGTATGATGTATTGATACAGAGTTGCTGAGGCAGAACAACTGGTGATGGTTTTGCTTATGATTCTGAGTCTGATTCGTGAAAGAATCAGCGAGTTGGGAAACATGTGTAACATGAACTAGATTTAGTATCCCCTTACAACAGATGCCTATTTATGGATTAGTGAGAATCTAGGTTGGATACTTGGTGAAAAGGAGTTTAGGATGCTTAGTGAGTTTTTATTGCAGTGCATTGTATTTATTTGGCACTTTTACCGTACTGGGAACCCATGGGCCCGGGGTTCTCATTCCGTATATATCTCTT
>NC_029773.3:12958194-12980681 GCF_000817695.3 Arachis duranensis | reverse complement strand
GCGAAGATCTTCATTTTCTCTACTTTATGTTTTGCTTAGAATCTCTCCACCTTTGTTTTAAAAAGATTATATTATGTGTTGAACTCTTTTGGAACTTGCCTATAGAGGCTCTTATGTTTCCTTTGGGAGAGATTAGGATGTACTGTTATTAGTTACTTTCATATTGTACCTTAGCCGGCCTAAATTTCGCGGGTCGCGACTAGTGGCTATTTACTTATGTTATATATATATCCATCTGTTATCTATCTCTTAATCTCCTTTATGCCTTGTCCGTATATCGCTTTCGGCTTCACAGTTTAACTTTTCGTTGTCGAAACGTGAGTGATACGTCTTCGCAATTTTATTTCTACTCTTTTCAGGCTTCTCGATTAATACTCCTTTCGAAATTACCTATATTTATATATTAAAAATCTACCTGAGAGTCGTACCACCGTAATATCATTGACTTATGACTCGAGCATAAGGATTTGAATATTAGGGTGTTACACTTTAGCGAGATATTTCAGCACTCTTCTCACAAGCACAGAATCGGAATGTGTTATTCCCATAGCATCGAAGCCAACAATGATGGTGTTGAACCGTTCGAACAGTTCATCAATGGATTCTCCTTCCTTCATTGTAAACATTTCATACTCCCTGTTTAACATGTCTATTCGAGTCTTCTTTACAATGGTGGTTCCTTCATGAGTGATTTGTAATTTATCCCAGATTTCCTTTGCCGTTGTGCATCGTGATACCCGTCGGTACTCCTCGAAGCTGATAGCACAGTTGAGTAGATTTACAGCCTTGGCATTTAGCTCTACTTTCTTTCTATCTTCTTTAGTCCAGCTTGCTTCCGGATTAAGAGTGACTACTCCTTCAGCACTTGTGTTGATTGGAAATTGAGGACCCTCCATGATAATCTTCCATAGTCTGTAGTTTACTGCTTGCACAAAGATCTTCATTCTCTCCTTCCAATAGGTATAGTTTTTCCCATTGAAAAGAGGCGGTCTGTTGCTTGACTGTCCTTTTGTAAGGTTGTAGGACACCAGATTTGAGCCACTGCTTTCTGCCATGAGGATATTTTCTCCAAGCTGCAAAGCTTGATCTCTTTGAAACCAGACTCTGATACCAATTGATGGTTTCAGTGGCTAAGAGAAGGGGGGTTAAATCTTAGCCCTTTTTTTTATTACGCTTTCTGGTCTTTGAGGAGACTTTTCTGTTTTTGTCTCGTCCCTAGCCACGAGACTTTTTATTTTTGTCTCGTCACTTGACACGAGATATTTTTGGTTTTAGCTCCTGTGCAGTAGAAAAAGAAATGGAGTAGTAGAGAAAGAAGATTACACCCAGATATATCCTGGTTCAGCTGCTAAGTACAATGCAGCCTACATCCAGTCTCCATCACAACTATGACGGAATTTCACTATAATCATCATGATTACAAACTGTAAAGTGTTAACCCAACTTACAAGGGGATTCCCACAGAATCATGAAACACAACATAGATGAACAACGGAACTCTAAGACATCTATGGCTTTTTCTTTTAATTTTACACTCTCTGCATTTTTCCGCTCTATGGCTTTTTCATACAAACCTCACTGTTTGCCTTTTTCCATGAGACTCAAGACATGACAAAATTAAACAGAAAAATTACAAAATAGAATACATTGAAGGATAAGAAAATCTGTAAGCTTAGGTAGCTATGAGACTTCTGTGCCTTGCACTCTCACACTTTCTCCTTGAATCAAACCGTGAATGTTCACCCCTTTTATAGAGAAGAGAAGCCTTCACAGTTGAAATAAAACCAAGCTTAACTTCTTTTCCTTCAAAACAGAACCGGTTTGGCCACAGAGAGAGAAGAGGTAACTCATGCAAAACCCAATATGCAAATACCTCTAGTTCTTCTTTGGTCATCACTCTTCATCAATCCGAGCGCTCCATCCTTGGCTTGCTCTCCAAGATGGATTTCTGGCCCTTGATGCTTCATGATGATGATGGCTTCATCTGCTCCAATCTCTGCCTCTTCCATCACTTCGCCACTCTAGCTACTTCCTATGGTGGTTGAGCAGAATCAAAGACAAGCCATGCCTCTAAGAATCTCTTCCTTGCTGGCCGAATCTTCTTCTTTCTTTTTGAGTATGAAGAGCTCGAGATTACCTCACCAAATCTTACTATTTTTGGTGAAAATCTCAGCCACAGCATACTTTTATTTTGTTATGTTTTCTTGCCATCATCATGATGGTCTTAAGACGTGCTCCATCTTCTTTCCGGTGAGTAGGTGTAGCTTCCATGACTTCCTGGATAATGACCGAAAGAGAAGAAGGAAAGATGAGAGAGAATGTAGAGTTAAAGTAAAAGCAATTTGTTGAAATGAAACAAATTAATGTGATTGCTTTTACTTCCCTTGCTTGAGTGGCGTGCTGCATTAATCAAATCAATCATGTCATTCAAACTCTCTCACTTATGTTTCCAACGCTTAGCAAATTAAAATTTGAAATCCATCCCAAAGTGAGAAATGGAATCTGTTGTAAATATAGACCCAATTTGTCTTCTTTCTTTATGATTCGAACCAAGCATTGGATCTTTAGCAATAATTTTATTTTGGGCTTGTAGTAATGATAGAGTAAACTGGCCCAAGTGATGAAATATTTTAGCCATCATTTATATGCCATAAATTGAGATCCGTTGGAATGCTTGAGGCAAATGATAACATTTGCTTTTCTAATGGATTTTTGGATCAAGCATTGGATCACTTAGCATAGATCATAATTGGGCTTGGAGCAACAAAATTCATTCTGGCCCAAGTGATATATCTCCCATTCAGCCATAAGAAACTAACTTCATATTAATGCTGAATAATTTAACATTGGGCTAGCAATATTTTCTTTTTATTTTTTGCCCAATTAAAATTCTGCATCACAAAATTATTAATTAACATACGTTAGATGAAAAACAAATTAATAATTTTTATAATTAAATATTTCAATAATGTTTTTTCATCATCAAAATTAAATTAGAGTTTTCCAAATTCATCAATTTCTAAATAAAAGTGGGAATTAAGAGAAATAAATAGTAATATATAATAAAAAGGATAAAAGATTTTGCATATGAATAGATAATTGTTACAAAACAAAATTTTATTGTGAAATATTAAAATTTACATACTACAAATCATGAAGATCAACCACAATGTAATGACCACTTCTTTCTATTTTTTACCATGATTTAAGTTCTTCTTTTTCGGTCAAGAGTCCAATAACATCTAATTGAAAAAAATTGAATTAAAAGTATCAAGTTAGAGGCAAATAAATGAATAACATAATAAATTACTTATAAGTTAAAGAGATTTTACCAATTTATTTTATATTAAATAATAAAACTAACAATATATTAATAAAAGGATATACCTTTAAAAAAAATCACAATACAATTTCAAACCTTTGCATAAATAAACCGTTAAAATTTATGTTATTGATAAAATGATGCTATTATATAATTTTTTGGTAAAATTAAAATTAAAAAATTTTTTGTGTAGGTTAATACAAATTAACTACGTATAAAATAAGTTGGATTGTTCATTTGTTTACTTTGTTTCAGTATATTAACATGAGCAAGAAAATTGAAATGATTGTCAGAAATTTTATGATCATCAACTGTATTTACTATACACAATTCCTTCTTAAAAATTATTCTACAAACGTGTGCAGTCGGAAGATAAATTTCACTTGATTCTTTGATCACAAAATTTGAGAAGACATAGACCTTCCCCTCGATGAGTTTATTCTCAAACATCTTTGCCAAATAATTATTGATTGAATAATAAATTTCATCACACTGTAAAATAAATTAAATATAAAAGCTATTAGTATTTATAAAGCTATTAAAGTGCACCGTCTTTGATTCGTGCAATGGTTTACTTATCAAATAAACTTATAATACGAACCATAAATATTTATAAATTAGACCTAGCATCACTTGAAAGAATCATAAAAAATAATCAACTAACCTTATCATCCATTAAAACTATTTCTATGTAAAATATATTACAAGCAAAAAAGAATAAAAAAAACATGGGAACAATTAATTGTGTATATATATATCAAAAATTAAAAAAATATTTTCTCAAACCTTAATACATAAAAATGACAATATATTTATTATCATTGTATACTATACAAATATTTAAGTTTTTTTATTATACTATACAACTTAAAATTATAATATTATGTTACTATTAATTATATATACTTACTACGATTATAACAAATTTAGTTATAATTCTAAATAAATAAAATAGATAACAATTATTATTATTTTTTATTTTTTATATTCACTATTTACTATAAATATGAAAAGTACAATAACTATCGAATAAAAAAATGAACAAAAAATAAAACATATCAATTAAAATTAAATTTGTTAACTAACCGAAGGTAAACAATATTTGGCAATTATTGATATAGCCTGTAGTACAAAAATAATTATAAGAATTAATTATTGATATTGATATCAATCACAGTTTATTATTGGTATCCTAATCCTTATTAAAATATATTTTATTTTTTTTTAAAATATAATGTGTGTATCGTCTAAATCTTTTCTATAATTATAATAAAATATTTTTTAAATTAGTATAATCATACATTATTCATTAAATACTAATTGTAATATAAAGAGATTTTTAATAAATGGAGAAACAATAAATAATAATAAATGTTATTATTATATTAAAAGAGAGTAATTTCATTTCGGAGGGAAGAAGAGTTCATGAGAAATTGATACCTCAATTTAATTAGTTGAAAAAAATACGATTTTGGTATATTAAGTAGATGTATTAAATACTAATTTCATGTATAATGATTGACAATTAACATAATTATGTAGAAAATAAAACATAGCAACTAAATTAAATTTCTTAACTAATTGAAGTTAGGTAGATAATTTTTGGCGATTATTTTAGCATTTAATTATTGATATCTATTATTATTATTATTAAGAGGGAAGAATAGTGCTTTCATGTTGGAGGAAAAATAAATTCATGAGAAATTGACACCTCATTTTCATTAATTGATAATGTATTAAATATTATTTTATATAAATATAATAAGGATATTTTTTAAATTAGTATAATCATGCGTTATTCATTAAATGCTATTTGTAATATAATTATAATAAAGATATTTTTTAGAAAAAATAAATTTAGAAGAGAGAATAGTGATTTTATTATTTGTAATTTTTTTTAACTTAACTATTGTTTTTCTTAGTTATACTGAGAACAAATAAAAATAGAAATAAAAATAATTTAAAAACTGAAAAAAGAAAGAAGTTTCATATTCAAAAATTAAAAAATAACATATTAAAGAAGAATAGTAGTAATATATAAATTGAGGTAATAATTTAAATTTAAATTAATCTAAAACTAATTCAATCAAATACTAATATTAAAACTAAATTACTTAAATAACATTTAATCTATTTTAGTCCTTAAACACGTATAAATTAGAATCATTCTCATAACATCAACCAACTGAAACAACATCATAAGTTCAAACATTTAAAATTCTGGCAAATTCAGAACCTCCCCTTGTTAAATAAGCTTCATCATCTGTTATCCATGCAATGCGACAAGATATAGAATTGTCATACCGAAAAACTAAATTGACATTTATTCTCTTCAATGGCATTGCATTTATGCAACAGAAGGTTGTTCGTAATTTCTGAAAAAAATCACAATATGTTATAAAATTATTTTAATTATGAAAAGTTTAAAATAAAAAAATTTGAATATATTACCAATAGTTGAAATTACATCTCTGAGTTTGACACGAATTTACCAAAACTAAACTTAAATTGAGAAAATTCAATCTTATTTTGTGCTCCACTTCAAAGATTTTCGGGTAGACGTAGAAAATATCGAGGGGATGGAACTCAAACTTAGCCTACAAAACTCCGTGAAAATAATTCCTCAATAAAAAATTGAGTTGCTCCCAAGAAAACTAATTTTACCCGCATTCCATTAGGTTGGTCATAATATGTGAGTAGATCCAACTATTTTTCGATAAAATAGAGTTTACTGCCCTTTTGTTGGACGCTTATCAGTGAATACAACTTGAGATGATATTTGATGGATGTGGTGCATTGTAAACGATTGCGGCAAAAGACAATCATACTGGAATATTCGACGAAAAGAATAAGTTGGAGTAAGAACAATCATTAAATTATCAAAAGAATAATATAATTAATAGAATGAGTATATAAAAATACTATAAAAAAATTATAAATTGTACTTTAAAATGATCAATTTCGATGAAAAACGAAGAATATATTTTTATAGTATGAAGTAGTCAAGAAAGAATAATAAATTTAAAAAATGAGTTGAGTCTCAGATCTAGACTCACGAGCTATAAAAGAATACTATATATAACCTTTATTAGAACAAAAAACAATTATATAAATCAGTTATTATTAAGTTAATTTTTTATGATTTACCTTATACATCATATATTTACCGTGATTGAATAAGTCATTATCATATCATATACATTTTTATCATGATTAGAATCATATATTTTATTTTAATTTTTTAAGGTAGATATCAATATCAACTTGACGGAAATTATAATTAATTTAAAATTATATTACAATGATTGAAAATTAAAATTATTGACAATTAACATAATTATGTATTATTAAATGTTGATTTGATATATAATTATAAAAAGTACTAACAATTAACATAATTATGTAGAAAATAAAACATAGCAACTAAAATTAAATTTGTTAATTAATTGAAGCTAGGTAGATAATATTTGGCAATTATTTTAGTATTTAATTATTGATATCTATTATTATTATTATTATTATTATTATTATTATTATTATTATTATTATATTAGTATAATCATGTATTATTCATTAAAGGCTAATTGTAATATAATTATAATAAGGATATTTTTCTAAAATCAATTTAGAAAAGAGAATAGTACTTTAATTTTGGAGGAAAAATAAATTCATGAGGAATTAACACCTCACTTTTATTAGTAAATAATGCATTAAATATTTATTTTATATAATTATAATAAATATGTATTTCTAAATTAGTATAATCATACATTATTCATTAAATGCTAATTGTAATATAATTATAATAAAGATCTTTTTCTAAAATAAATTTAGAAGAGAGAATAATGTTTTTATTTTAGAGGAAAAATGAATTCACAAGGAATCGACATCTCACTTTTATTAGTTAGGGAAAAACCCAGTTTTAGTATATTAAGTAGATAGATGTTAAATTGAATAAATCATAATTACTTTTGATTTAGAATTAAATGAGAATAAAACCAGATATTAGTTTTTGGACTTTAGATATATTATCTTTTGGACTTTAGATACTATTTTTATTTGGGCTTTAGTGTTCAATGTGTGTCATGCTCAAATATAAATAGTGCCTTTAGGGTTTCGGTCTCCAACACACCAAAGCCGCCTTTGTCGCCTTTCTCCATCAGACGAGTCACAATTCAGCCCTATTAGGGATACAGAAGACTTTGGTTGAGAAAGATCAAAAGAACCACAAGATTCAAACTCTTTCAATCATGATTCATGTTTATGAATTTAAGTACACTTTAACATTCAAGTATTTTCTTTCTTAATGATTTGATACGGATAATCTTTGGGTTAAGAAATTTTGAGAAAATTCCATCAAGTAGTATCAGAGTTCTCTATGATTAAATCTTTAAGAAAATATAAATTTATTTTATTCGAATTTGAATCTTAATTTGAGTGTGTGAAATTATATTCAAATATGTGTTGCTTTTGGATTGTGTGGCATATATTAATAAAATTGAAAGAGTACATAAAGAATACATAGAAAGTGCATAAAGAATACATAAATACACAAAAAATAAACATAAAAAATGTTACATTCTTTTATGTATATTTTTCTCTTTATCTGTGTCTTGATCCTAAATATTAGAGCAACGGTAATATTAATTCATAAAACTAAAAATATTTAATTAATTCCTTGATCATAGATGCTGCACATCCATGAATTTAGCACACTTACCATAAAATTTTTGTATGCACTATAGTTTGATTTGTGAATATGAATTCAAATTTTTTTGTCACATGAATTTGGTGCATAATTATTGAAGGTTGTAGAAGACTTAGAGAAGGGGGTTGAATCTATGACCTTCTTTTACTTTAATTAAATAACCTTTTAAAACAAATTTTTAATCTGAATCTATTTGAATTCAGCAGCAGAAAATTTATGAGACAATGTCATTTTGTCTCATGAATATCAGAAAACAGAACAGAGCAGGTAAGAGAGAAGCTAACACCATCATGTATCCTGGTTCGGTTGCCTTATGTAATGCAACCTACATCCAATATCTACCACAACAGTGGTGGAATTTCCACTATAGTTAAAGTATTACATACACCAATTTCATAAGATTGATACAATCCTTTCACTCTGAAGTTCTAACTTAACTTGACTTAGCTATGCTAATACCTAACTTTTCACTCTTAGTGCTTACCCAACTAAAAAAGGGGTACCTCACTGGTACAAGATACAAGACACAGAATCAACCTAAAGAAATATAAAATTACTCTAGGCTTTTCACTCAAGTGTATCACTCTGCCTCTCTTCACTCTTAGGCTCTTACTTTAGCTCTCTCATTCTGTCTTTTACCTCAAGAAATTACAGAAAGATAAACATTAAAAAGAAAAATTACAATCTATAAAATATGAAGGAGATTGATGCTTCAATAGCCTCTTTGCTATGTGATAAACCAGATTTGCTTGCCTCTGATTTAGTTCCTCATTCTGGCAGAATACTACTTTGACTAGGAAGCACTGTCCAAGTTGATGAACTTCTTCAGAGAACTCTTCTCAGAACATAAACTACCTCAAAACACTGGTTATCTCTCCTTAGCTTCTGAAGGATGAAAAATCTTCTTTTGTATCTCCTTGCATGATGCTGATTTTGCTCTCTTCCAATTCAACCCTCGAGCTGTGTGCTTCACCAACTCACTTTTTCACTTTTTTCCATTAATCCTCAAATTAGGAACTTTGGTTCTGACCTTCTTTCTTAACCGAAAGCCTCAGGACAGCTAAGAAAAACATTTTCAATGGTAAACCCAAATCTAAGCCATTGAAATGCTACTTGGTCTCCAAGACACAAATTTGACCATAGATTTGCAGCAGAGCTTAACAGATATTACTTTCTTCATTTGTCCCAATTTGGAGTGGCAGAGAGTTGGGAAAGAGGAGAAGAAAGCACGATGCATGCAAGAGAAAATAAGTTACCTTTAACTTCTGCCTAAGCTTAATGTGGTTTGATTTGGGTGATTAGATCTCTGCCTTTCTTGCTTAATCCTTCTCTTTCTTTCTTCTTTGGTGAACAGCTTAGAAACTAAGCTTTCTCTCTCTTTCTCTGAGTTTTGACCGAAGAGGAAAAAGTGAACGTTGCCTTTGTGGAATGCACTTTGGAGGGATCAGCTTTGAGTGATCAATTTGGGCTTGGGTTGGTTATGATTCATTCAGGGTGTTTGATTTCTTTGATATATGTAATTGGGCTTTGTTTGAAATTGTTTCCCATAAGAATAAATTCAGCTTGTTCCGTATTGGGTTGCTGCAATAATGAATTTTGACTTGTAGCATTTAATCAGAAATAATCAACACTAATTGGTTAATTAGCCCAATAACATAATGTTTGTCATCATTAATTAATTTAGTTAATTTCTTAATTCAACAAATTATAATCATGTTTTTTCTTTAAGGTTCAATTGAGATTTAATTCCTTTTGCGATTTAAGTATTCTTTTTTATTGTTACATAAGGAAACAAGTAACAATTTAGATTAGTATACCCACCTATTTTATAAAGGTTTGGTTTTGGATTAAATTGATTGAACATGTGATGCTTCCAAAGTAGCTTCTTTTATAAAAATTGATTTATTTAAAACATTAAGAATATTGTGATATATAATTATGCAAATATTTAAAACATTAAGGAAGGTTTATATTTGGCCGAATTACATACACATATTAATGGTAAAGTTATGTGTGCGTAACTAATTAAGAATAAAGCAATGCTTATTATTTTTGCGGACAATAATCGACCCAAAAGAAGTTTATTATTTGGCCAAATAATAAGCATTACACACTTTTGTTTATTTTCTATTAATTATGCGGTCAATAATCGACCCAAAGAAAGGTTAATAAATAGGTTGCAAAGTTTAAGTTTTCATGTACGCATTCAGTCGGTCTAAAGAAAGTCTTAATGTGTGATAGAAATTTTGACAATATTTGATTACTGCAATGAGAGTATCACTTACAGTTAATTTTTTTATCCCAAAATTGAAAATTAATGTTGTTCTAGATATCTCAATATAGATTTTTTCCATTATTTAACTAATGTTTACTTTGTGTTTTCTTTGTTCTAATCTAGAAACCGATTTCAGCGGCCAATGTTTATGCACAAATCAGTAATATTCCTATGTTGAATGGTTCAAACTTTAAGGTTTGGAAGGATAATGTGGAGATTGTCCTAAGTTGCATGGATTTAAATATAGCTTTTCGAGAGAGGAATCCCACTTCCACTCTAGAAAATTCCAATAAGATTAAAATAGAGAAGTGGGAGAGATCCAATCAAATGAGTATTATGATTATGAAGCGCTCAATTTCTGAGGCGTTTCGGGTCTCAATTACTTAGAATAAAGATGCCAAACAATTCCTAAAAGATGTTGAAAAATTCCTTGCTAAGAATGAAAAGGAGGAGACAAGTAACCTTTTGAGCAAACTTGTCTCCATAAGGTATAAAGGTAAAGGAAACATAAGAGAGTACATTATGGAAATGTCTCATCTTGCTTCTAAATTGAAAGCACTAAAGTTAGAGTTGTCTAAAGATTTACTCGTGCATTTCACTTTGATCTCTTTTTCTGTACACTTTAGGCAATTCAAAGTGAGTTATAACACTCTGAAGAACACTTGGTTCCTAAATGAGCTTATATCTCACTGTGTGCAAGAAGGAGAGAGGTTGTAGCAAGATAAGACTAGAAGTGTTCACATGATTTCATCTCCTCAGTATAAAAGAAAGCGTGATACTACTGCGGATGCGCCTTTTCAATAGAAAAAAAGGCTAGAAAATAGGACCAAGTTTCAACCTGTTTCTTCTGTAAGAAGGTGGGATACATGAAGAATGATTGTACCAAATATGCCACTTGGCGTGTAAAGAAAGGTATGATTCTTACTTTCGTTTGTTCTGAGCCTGGTTTAAGTTATGTACCTGTTGATACTTGGTGGGTGGATTCTGCTACTACTACTCATGAAAGTGCTACTATGCAGGTTGCCTGTGGAGCTGAGCGCAAAATGATGCTGAAAGATACATATGTGACAGACAGAAAAATAGTTGCAGTCGAAGCTATATGAATCTTTAGATTATGTTTCATGAATGGATTTTACTTGAATTTATTTGAGAAATGTTATGTACCGTCGTTTAGACGGAATTTAGTTTCTATTTTTTGTTTGGATAAATCAGGTTATTTTTGTTTGTTCGAAAATAATAAAATCAGTCTCTTTTATAATTCGAATAATATTTGCTCTGGTTGTTTGATGGATAATTTATATAGGCTTGATTTGAATTCCTATAATAACAAAATACTACAAATCAGTACAAAATGAAAACTAAATGAGAATTCGGCATCATTATGGCACAAACGCCTAGGTCACATCTCTAAACAGAGAATTCAGAGGCTCGTGTTGGATGAAATTCTTGGACCCTCTAAATTTGATGGACTTTGAAGCCTGCATTGAGTGCATAAAGAGGAAAAGAACAAACAAAAGGAAATTACTTGCCGAGAGAGCTAAAGATGTCTTAGGACTGATACATACTGAATATATGTGGTCCATTCCCTACTGCCTCTTGGAATGGACAACAGTATTTTATTACATTCATAGATGATTACTCTAATTATGGGTATCTATATTTAATTCATGAAAAGTCTCTTGTCTTGGATGTTTTCAAGTCTTTTAAAGCTTAAGTTGAACTTCAACTTAGGAAGAAAACTAAAGGTGTTAAATCTTATCGTAGTGGTGAATACTATGAAAGATAAGATAGTTAAGGTGAGCAACATCCGAGCTTTTTTCTCTTTTCCTAGAGGAGTGCGGTATTGTTTTGTAATACACCATGCCAGAAAAACCTAGCATGAATGGTGTTGCAGGAAAAAGGAACCAAACTCTTAAGGACATGGTGAGAAGTATGATTAGTCATTATTCTTTGCCTGAATCACTATGGGGAGAAGCCTTAAATACCGCAGTGTACATCCTTAATAGGGTGCCAAGTAAAGCAGTTAAATTACAAAATTCTTTATTAATTTTGGACTGGGAAAATGCCCAGTATAAAGAATTTCCACATTTGGGGATCTCCAGCTGAGGCGCCACCTTATAGGCCGCCTAAAAGAAAATTGAACTCAAGAATAATTAGTTGCTACTTTGTTGGTTATGCTGAGCATTCACGAGGGTACAAGTTTTACAATCCTGCATCAAGGTCTATTTTTGAAACAGGAAATGTAAGATTTATTGAGAATGTTGAGTTTGGGGAGAAAATATTAGAAATGTTACTTTTGATGAGAATTCTGTAACCGACAATGATCAGGTCTTTGTATCTATTATTGTTCAAGATACAATTATAGTACAAGAGTACAATGAGAATCCTACTGTAGATCCAGTTACAGTACAAGAGAACAATGAAAATATCGTTGTTACTCAAGATACTGCTACAACACAGAAAAATAATATAAATTCTTCTCAACCCCAACCCATACAGCAAGTTCAACAACCACAAGAAGTGTCATTAAGGAGATCCAACAGAGAAAGGAGAAGTGCAATTTCAGATGAATATATAGTCTATCTCCTAGAACATAAGAATGGTATTGGTTTAACAGAAAATGACCTAATCAATTTTCTTCAAGCCATGCAAAGTTTTAACTCTGAAAAGTGGATCGATGCCATGAGAGAAGAGATAAAGTCTATGGAAGACAATGACATTTGGGACCAATGACGGATTCAAAAAATTCTATCAGTGGGGACAAAATATATATAAAATAATAATAATTTTTATAATTATACTATGATGTTATAAAATATGATTATTCTTTAAATTATTTAACTAATAAAATAATAATTCAAAATAATAACAAATAATTTAGAATTCCATTCTTTTAGGTTTCATATTTTGAAAAGATTGAATAATATTTTTATTGTCAATACAATCAAATGTCTCTCTTTCTATGTATGTCACTAAACAATTATTTAAAAATTTATCTCCCATACGGTTACGAAGTCGACTCTTTATGATGTTCATAGCAGAAAAAGTTCTTTCAACTGATGCAGTTGCTATGGGCAAAACTAAAGCTAACTTCAAAAGAAGAAACACTAATGGATAAACAATATTTTTTCGAATCTCCACCAACTTTTGAGAAAGAGCACCAGTTTCATTTATGTCTGAGAATTGATCATAAGAATGCACATCTAGTATGAAGTTCTCAAGTTGACTATCAAAGGCCAAAAGTTGAGTGGAAGAAAATTCTAATGGATAGAATTGAGCTAACTGGATCAACTTTTCCTTATCAAATGTAAAAACTGAGTGTCTTAGATTCAAACAAGCTATGCAAAGAAGCAATTCAGTATTCACCTCTGTAAAATGATTATTGAGTTCTTGAAGTTGTCTATCAACTACTTGATAGAATATCTCAACTTGAAAATGATGCAAATTTGATATCTTTTGAGATTTGTGTCTTGATCTTCCTTGCAACTGAAATATATCATCCATGATTGGAATAGTAATATTATGTTTGTCACAAAATAGTGAGACTTTGTCAAGTAAAAGATACCAACTATCATCTCTTATATTTTACAACTGTTGCTTAGACACTTTGACTAATGTCATAGTATTTACAATGTCTTGTTCATTTCTTTGTGATGCTTGAGATAACTCATTAGTAACTCCTAAGATATTTTTCATCAAGTGCAAGTTGAAAATGAATTCAAAGCATTGAATGACATTCAATAAATGACATGCTTCAGCTCTTTGTTCTGTATTATTTCCATCTTCCTCAACATATTCAAGAACATTAACCACGGAAGGAAATACAAAAATTAATCTAAGTATAGTTTCATAGTGTGAACCCTATCTAGTGTCTCCAGCTCTATTTAAAGCTGTTTCTTAATTTAAAACACGCCCACTGAAAATTTCTCCACTTTTTAATGCTTCAATTGTCTTAGTCATCTGACTATCACGAAGCATATCTCTTCGTTTACACGAAACTCCAACAACATTACACAAATTGGTTAACAAATTAAAAAGTAAAGCAATTTCAACTTGTTTTTTTTTTTTTTTAGATTTTTCTTTAAATATCAAAGTTTTTAAACCATTAAATTCTCTTTGCATGTTACTTGCACCATCATATCCTTGTCCACGTACTCTTGATAAACTTAAATTATATGTTTCTAATAATGACTCTAATGCTAATTTTAGAGATAAAGCATTAGCATTAGAAACATGAACAAGACCAAGAAAATGCTCCCTAACTTGTCCTTCTTTGTTCACATGCCTTAAGCAAACTGACATTTGCTCTTTAATAGAAATGTTGCGGGCTTCATCAATCAAAACAGCAAATAATTCATCCCCAAGATTATCAACAATAACTTTTGTCGTTTTCCTTGCAGCAGCTCTTACAATATCTTTTTGGATTGAGGATGCTATTAGTTTAAGATTCCCAAGAGCATTTTTGAAAGTGCGACCAATCTCTTCTTTATGTTGCTCAAGAAAATTTAGAAGTTCCAAAAAATTTTATTGGTCAACAGAATCATCTATCTCATCATTACCATGAAAGGTCAATCCTTGTCGCAAAAGAAATGTAATACAATCAATTATTGCTGTCAAGTGAATTTGATAATTCTTTTTAGCTTGCTCAAATTATTTTTCAATAGCAGCAGTGATGTGTTGTTTTGGTCTCATAAGTGCTTTACATTTTCTCCAAGCTTGATTATGAGCACTATCATGAATCCCAACATGAATTTGTAGTCTCTCTATTTTTTTCAAATTTGAAAAGCCATTAGTTACAAAAGCATCACTACCTTCAGTTTTAGGTTTCATAAGGTAACAACAAAGACAAAAAGTATCTTTTGATATACTATACTCTAACCGGTTGCCATAGTTATCAAACCAATTAGGATTAAATCTTCGAAAAGAAGAAACACATGCAATTTACAAAAAATCATGAGTCCTTGGTTGACAATGACCTTTTTGCAAATATGCACATCTAAAAGAAGGAGAAGGAGAAGAAGAATGAGAAGGAGAAGAAGGAGAAAGAAGAAGAAGAAGAAGAAGGAGGAGCCGAAGGAGAAGAAGGAGAAGGAAAAGAAGAAGGAGAAGAAGAAGGAGAAGGAGAAGGAGAAGAAGAAGAAGAAGAAGAAGAAGAAGAAGAAGAAGAAGAAGATGATGATGATGATGATGATGATGATGATGATGATGATGATGATGATGATGATAGAAGAAGAAGAAGAAGAAGAAGAAGAAGAAGAAGAAGAAGAAGAAGAAGAAGAAGAAGAAGAAGAAGAAGAAGAAGAAGAAGAAGAAGAAGAAGAAGAAGGAGGAGAAGGAGAAGAATGAGGAGGATGAGGAGGAGAATAAGAAGAAGGAGGAGGAGGAGGAGAATAAGAAGTAGAAGGAGAAGAAGGAGAAGAAGAAGGAGAAGGAGAATGAGAAGGAGACGGAGAAGAGGAAGAAGATGATGAAGAAGAAGAAGAAGAAGAAGAAGAAGAAGAGGAGGAGGAGGAGGATGAGGAGGAGAAGAAGAAGGATGAGAAGAAGAAGAAGAAGAAGAAGAAGAAGAAGGAGAAGAAAAAGAAGAAGGAGGAGAAGGAGAAGAAAAAGAAGAAGAAGTAGAAGAAGGAGAAGAAGAGGAAGTAGAAGAAGGAGAAGAAGGAGGGGGAGAAGGAGAAGGAGAATGAGAAGGAGAAGAAAAAGGAGAAGAAAGAGGAGAAGAAGGAAGAGAAGGAGAAGAAGGAGAAGATGGAGAAGGAGAAGAAGTAGGAAAAGAAGAAGGAGAAAGAGGAGGAGAAGGAGGAGAAGAAGAAGGAGGAGGAGGAGGAGGAGGAGGAGAAGGAGAAGAAGAAGAAGAAGAGGAAGAGGAGGAAAAAGAAGGAAGAGGAGGAGGAGAAAGAGGAGGAGGAGGAGAAGGAGGAGAGGAAGAAGGAGGAGGAGGAGGAGGAGGAGCAAGAGGAGGAGAAAAGAAGGAGAAAGAGGAGGAGATGGAGGAGGAGGAGGAGGTGGAGGAGAAGGAGAAGCAGGAGAAGGAGCGTGATTTGAAAAGTTGTTATAACAACATGGTTAGACTTTGTTTAGTATTTTGCTTGGGGCAAGAACAAATCTAAACCAGGAAAAACTTCATTAGAAAGTTTATTAGAGGAATAGTAGATTAAATGAAAGTGGATCCTAAGAATTACATATTCTCCTCAGTCCCAAACATAACACAGTTTACTTCATTTAACAAATTTCAATCTCTTTCATAAAAATATACAGCATCTCAAATCTTAAACCACACACATAGCAAAGGAACAACCAATTCAAACCATAAATACTAATCAACAAAAATTAATCAAAATCAAAACCCTAACCCTGAATGCTTAAAGTATGAAAAAAATTAACCTACTCATAGTTGATGTAGAAAAGCTAGAAGAATAGAACAAGCAAAGCACTAGCAGTTTAGCACCATATAGCAGTAGTTGAGCACTACTACAGCTACAGCAGAACAAAACCAAATATTAAGAAGTTTAGAAAAAAAATTCTAAACTAAATATCAAATAGAACAAAAAAATAGTAGTTTAGATAAATAAGAAAAAATAAAGAACCAAGAAAATCAAAACAAAAAATCAAATTAAAAAACAAATAATCAGATCGAAAAAAATTTGACAAAATAATTTACACGGCAATGCGAACGCTGAACGTGGCTGACGGAGTTGTGACGAGTGAGGGAGAGGGAGACGGCGGCGTGACAACTTCAGAGAGGGAGATGGCAACATGACGGGTGCTAAACCATGGAGGGAGGAGCGATGATTGAGGGTTTGCAAGAGAGAGAGTGAGCGCCGAGGGAGGCCTTACTAGAGAGAGTCACCGCCGAATGAGGGATAGGGGTTTATAGAAATGATGGAAGGAGCATCGACACAAGGAGAACTGGAAGAGGTAGCACCGACGAAGGGGTTCCGAGAGAGGGTTTAAGGGAGGTTGACCAACGAGTGTTATTGGGAGAGAGAGTGAGAGCTCCAGCAATGAGCTGTGTTAGGGTGAAGAGCATCGCTGCCGTTAGGGTGATGAGTTCTGTGTAGGGATTTCAAGGCATTATTTCAAAGAAGAGATAGTGTTTCAAAAGTTTCGAATGTTTTGAAAAGAAAGTGTCTTAGGCATTTGTTGTTGTGTAACTCTTAGTGTTTCGAAGAAAGAGAGGCGGGAAAACTTTTTTTTGGGAAACTTTATAGCCACGCTTTTAAAGCATGTTGAAAGAGTTAGAGGAAATGGGCATGCTTAAAAAATGTGACGATAACAAAACTATTTTGCCGCGTTTCAAAAACGTGTCTATTTTTCTGCAAAAGCGTGGCAAAAAAGCATAGCCAAATCCCTAATCAGCATAGTCGTTAGAATTGAACTGAACCGTCCGAATAGGCTGAAAAATCGTTAAACCAAAAGTTTGGTCAGTTCGGTTCATTATTTGAACCACATAAAAAATTTAACCGGACCGAACCAGAGGTTCAACTGGTCCAACCGTGAACCGACGACAAAATGGTCCGGTCTGGTGTCTAAAACCATCAAATTGTAAACTGTTTGAAAACCGTCGAACCGGTCGAGAACCAGACGGTTGAATCAGACCGGAAACCGACCGGTTCTTTATAAACGGCGTCGTTTTGGGTTTTGCTTAAAAAAGAAAAAGAAACCCTCCCAACGCGTTACCCACCCACCCCTTCCCCTAACACCCCCTCCTTCGTGATTCACCTCACTCACTCAGAATAGCACATTCAAAACCCTAGCTTCTTCAACGGTTTTGCCGCCGCCGTCCGTGGTTGTCGGCGCCTCTACTCCTTCCTCCTTCCCCCTGTACCGAACTCATCCTCTTCTAGCTCGGCACGTCGTTCCCATCTCCCGTGGCTTCTCTGTTTGAGGATTCAAGCTACTCGCCGTCGTGTGGTTCGTCATCTGTAGTTCGTTTCGCCGCTCGCCGTTGTCTCTTAGTCGTCCTGCTCTCCGTCAAAGGTTAGTGTCACTGCTTATAGGGTTTTTTCAGCTCTTCCTTTCATGCTCTATTTAGTGAGACTGATTTTTGAATGTGAATGGAAATATAATCATTGATTTTGTGTTGTTGAAATTATTGGTTAAAATAGATTTGTTACTCTGTTGCTGCTCTTTTTAATTTCTGAGTATGCTGTGTTTGAATTTTTTTTATAGATTTATTGATTTCAGGTTTAGGGTGATTATTTGTTGCTGTTTTTAATTTTGTTGCTTATTGTTCTCGATTTCTGGCTCTATTCAGTCTGTTGTGCTGTTGATAATGCTGTTGATTTCAGTTATGGTTTTTGAATAGGTTTTGTTGATTATTTGTTGCTGTTTTTGAAATTTTATTGATGAAAATCTTGCCAGCAATTGCTCAGACGTGATAATTTTCAATCTTGCCAGCATGAGCGAAAGGATTCCTGGTTGCTTCGAGAGCACCTCGGCTTCTTGGTTAGTTAGCCTTGTTGAGAAGCCATGGACTACATGCTTGTAGGTGTATAGCATCTCTGCTGATTCTGATACTAATTGCAATGATGATTCAAACCAATTATGGTGATCATTGAAAGTTTCTGGCATGGTGGACTTCTCCATGTGGACTATGTATATTTTTTTGGATTGTTCTATGTTGTTTCTGCTATGGTGTGTTTGGCACAAAAAATCAACATAAAAGTCTAAAAAAACTTGAATTTCAACATATTCATTTTGTAACTGTGTTCTTACCAACTAAATCTTTGGTTTGTGTCTTGTTTTTTTTATTTGGATATGTGGGAATGTTAAGGTATTTATTGTTGTTGATTTGGAACTCTTGAACTTTTATATATCATATGGGCAAAGATTCTTTTACGTGATAATTGGAGGTTACACAAAAAGGGTTGTTCTCAAAACAACTGAAAAATATGGAGTAAGTTATAGAAAATAATTTTCAAAACAACTGAAAAATATGGACTAAGTTATAGAAAATAATTAGGCAGTGTTGTTAAATTGAATTAATAATTATTTGTGTTTGTGTATGTGTTTAGATCCATGAAAAGGTACTACTTTTCAGGAAGTTATGCAAGCTTGAACAGACCATTGTGTTAATCTCTTGTGTAGTTGTGTTGCCTCTTCACATTATGTTATGTGTTTAGATATTTTTTTTACTATTTAATTTTTGAGTTTGGATTTTGATAAGATCATATGTATTTGGTTGATGATATTTTATGTAGTGTTTTAAATGTCGAAGATATTTTAAAATTTATATTAGACTATAATTATATTTTAGGATGTTTATTTATAATTTATTTATTATTCTATTCTAAAACGATTTTTTCGATTAAACCATCAGTTAGATCGATTAAACCAATAAACTAATAAACTAGTGACTAAAACAGTTTAATGACCAGTACGATTTTCAGAACTTTGAAATTAACGATTCACGTTAAAAACTTTCGGTTCACGAGTCAGCGCACAAAAAGGCACCCGTCTACAGTAGGCCAGCGAAAAAAGTTGCACCTCAGGCACACTGTCACGGCCTTGGACACACTCCAACGCTACCGTGCCGACACTCAGACTTACTCAACCTCTTGAGCTAAGACCAAGTCAGCCTAACCCTCAATACTTAGCAAGAAAGCTAAGAACACAAGAGAACACAAGAGAAAGGAAGCTTTGGTGGAAAGAACACTTTATTGCTCAAGTGTTTGTTACAAATGATTCACACACACCCACACTAACTCTTACCTCCTATTTATAGCCATCCACCTCCTCAATGGATGGTTAGGATTAAATCTAATCAATGGTCTAGATTAATCATCTAGAACCTTCTTTATAAATATCTATCCTACTACTACTTTCTAAATACTTCTAGATTGTTCCATACAACTCTTCATACTTTTATATCAATCCACACTCTTCTAGAATATTCCATGATCTTCTAAAGTCTTCTAGAACCTTCTAGAGTATTCCAGAACCTTCTAGGACATTCTAGAACGTTCCGGAACCATCTAGAGTATTCTCAAACACTCCAGAAAACTATACAAACACTGTTAAATCTAACCTTCTAAAAATTTACCGTGACAATTAGGTACCTTCATCTCTACTAAAAGAATATTTTCCCTATTTTCACCTTTCGCATAAAAATACATGCTATAATAATAGGGAGTGGAGTTAGGTACATCCTACTTTTAAACAATTCTCTTAATTAGCATTAGTATGTCATATCACATATGTGCCAAGATGTGACATGCTTTGTTCTCATCATATTCATCATCCCTGAAGTCACCATTATTAGTTTATTACTAATTTATAATAGAGGTGATGTCAACGTAAATGTTATGCTAAAACCTAATACCGTCCGAAAACAAGAACCTACATATCAATTTGATTAATGCTATTATACAGATCTCGAATGCATTCAATAATGTTAATTTGTGTTAAAATTTAATTAAGGTATTGACTATGAAAAAGAATGGCACATAAAGAGAATCATTCTTCCAATTCAAAGCAAAAATAGACTGAAATGTTTGCACTATAACACGTTTAGCACCATGCCATACATAAGCCCTTGAGATTCCCTGCATAACATTGCACATATTAAGGACAGTAATCACGCAATGTCAAATGTCCATGCAACAATTCGAACTTTGCATTAAAAAAATTATCAAAATCAGAATATAGTTACAAACTCGAGATTTTCTCCGTTGCCAAGCGAATTATGAATTTTAAAAAATGAAGCTCCAACTCAAGGAGTTTGAACAGTTCTGTCCATAGTCATCTGTGAAGCACAGATCTCGATTACTAATGATGCTCTTAGGCAATCCCCAGTACATCACCATATTCTTGAAGAATATTCGTGCTGCTTCCTCTGCAGTGCAGTCAGTAGGGGCGGGTATAAAGGTAGCATACTTCAAAAATCGATCAACTACCACAAGAATAGATCCAAATCCCTCGGACTTCGGTAAGGCAGAGATGAAATCTAGAGATACACTTTCCCACGGTCGCTCTGATGGAGGTAGAGGTTCCAACAACCCACTTGGTATCTTATTTTCAATCTTGTCTTGTTGGCACACAAGACAAGTCTTCACATAGCTCTCTACTTCATCTCTCATTTGAGGCCAATAATAGAAAGATTCAATGAGTGCCAAGGTCCTTCGCTGTCCTTGGTGACCAGCTCACTTGGTGTCGTGGCATTCTCTCACCAACTTTCTTCTTAGATTTTTCCACTTAGGGGCGTATAGTCTTCTCTCTTTGGTGTAGAGAAGGTCGTCTTCTAGCCAAAATTTCTTGGTCTTACCTTCTCTACCCAACTCTACCAATTTATTGGCTAATGGATCATGATGCAATCCTTCCTTGATGGCCTGACTTGTATTTAAATTCAAAATCAAACTCAGCTAAGAAGTCTTGCCACCTAGCTTGTTTTGGGCTTAACTTCTTTTGAGTTTGGAAGTAACTTGTAGCCACATTGTCTGTCTTGACGATGAAGTGTAAACCAAGCAAGTAGTGACGCCAAGTTCTCAGACAATGCACCACTGCGGTCATTTCCTTCTCTTGGACAGTGTATCGCCTCTCTGTATCATTCAACTTGCGACTCTCAAAGGCAATAGGATGTCCTTCTTGCATCAGAACTCCTCCAATAGCGTAGTCAGAAGCATCAGTGTGAACTTCAAACACCTTTGAATAGTCAGGTAATGCTAGTACTGGTCCTTTTGTGATAGCAGCCTTCAACTCATCAAAGGCCTTTTGACACTCTTTTGACCATTCCCAAGAGTGATTCTTCTTGAGAAGATCAGTTAATGGTGCAGCCTTTGTGGAGTATCCCTTGATAAACCTCCGATAGTAATTAGCCAACCCAAGGAATGACCTCAATTCAGATACCTTGTTTGGCGGCTCTCACTCTTTGATAGCCTTCACCTTTCCTTGATCCATGCAGAGAGTTCCACCTTTAATGATGTGTCCCAAGAAGTGGACTTCGTCCCTTGCAAAGGAACACTTTTCCTTCTTCACATATAGGTTATTCTCTCGCAAGGTCTTGAACACGGTTCGTAAGTGTTCTACATGTTTCTCCAAAGTATTGCTATAGACAACAATGTCATCCAAGTAGACCACTACAAACCGATCAAGGTAAGGTTGAAAGATCTCATTCATCAAGGTACAGAAGGTCGCAGGAGTGTTGGTCAAGCCAAAAGGCATCACCAACCACTCATACGATC